>NC_135273.1:8818434-9005934 GCF_051311805.1 Agelaius phoeniceus | reverse complement strand
CTCCTGGCTGGAAAACCTGCTTGGGAGACTCTTGTGCACAAGTACAAGTAAAATGGTGTCTGCAGTTGGAGAGGCACCCCAGGGTGAATTTGGGAATAGTCTGCTTTTCCCAAGGAAACAATAATTTGGCAAAAAAACTCTAGATAACCTACAAATGCTGCTTTATTCTGTGAGGTAGGCTAAGTGTGAGGAGCTGTGTCACCCATAGCTGGTATCTCTCCACCACCCAGGCACTGTGGTGTTTTGGGGAACAGCTGCAGATTTATCCTGGAGTTATGGCAGTGCAGCCTGGGTGTTCCCTTGTTATTTTGGCTTTATCACAAGAAGAGATACCGGGTGATGGTGGCATAACCAATGAAGGATGTGGACTCTGCAAGGCAGTGTCAGTTTTCTCACAAGGCTGGTGCTTGTTCATTGATGGGTTGTTCAGGAGCATGCAAAGTGAAGGCATTCCCTGGATGTCTGTCCTGCCAGAAAGCAGTGTTGGAAAGTGGAAGTTTTACACATTTTCAAGGGCCTTAAGTGGTTCTGAGCCATTAAACTCTGTACAGAAAAGGGGCTGTCCCTGCTGTCCTGTGGCCAGAGAGGTCTGGAGCAGGCTGCCAAGCCTGCATTGCCAGCGTTATGGTGCATGCATCCTGCTGGCTGCCATGTTGTGACTGCTCTCCTGGACCAAACCCAAAGAAAACCTTCCACTGCTGCTTCTTTGTTCAGTTGCTTTCTCCGTTCAGACCCATGACCTTGTCCGGTCAGCACTGTCCCCAGTGAACATGATTGCTGCTTCTGTGGATTTAATGAACTTTCCAGCTCTCTTCTGTAGCCAGCCACATAACACTGCTTGTTGCCTGAGCTGCATGTCCTGCCTGTATGTATTTGTCTGTACATACTCCTTTTGTTGATACTGCTTGCAGGAGTTGCAGCCAGGCATGCCTTCCAAGGAAGCAAAAAAATACCCTGTGAGTTTACCACACCACTAGAAAACTTGCTTTTAAATAAAAAATAATATTTAATCTTCTCTTCCTAGAAGAAACAGGCTTATGTCTTTGCTCTGTCTCATTTGATGAATTTGTCTTCCTATCTCCTGCCAAGTTGGAGCCTTTGACCAAACTCAGCCAAATGTAATAGGAGAGCAGAGCTCTCAAAAATTTCTTTCGGTTTCAGGAAATCAGCAGCCAAGAGGAAAGATGTCCTCACTGGCATCCTCACCAAGAGAGGCTGCAGCGTGACATCCACCCAAATTGGACACTACCTAGGAGGAAGAAATTATAAATGCCTCTCTCCCCAGGAAAAGCTCACATCCCATTTAGATACTAGAGAATCCAACCCTGAGGAAACAAGGCCTCATTAGTGTCATTGCTGGAGGAACTACTTAATTAAAGGACAACAGAGTTGAGAGCATTGTTATTGTAAGCCTTTGTTCCTTACACCTGGTCATTTCCATTGATGTAAAATGTCATCTTTCTGATCTGGTAGCATTTGCACCCACTTTAGACAAGTATTCCTGGCCAGCTGAGGAGGTGCAGAGCAGGGAAGAATCAGACCTTATTACCGAGGTAATTATAGCCTCACCTACCCATCAGGCGAAGGGTGTACACCTCTATTAGCCAGGGCTCCCACAAAGAGAACAAAGGCTGGCTGGAAAGTGGGAGCCACCCAGGGAGCATCCCTGTGTCCAGCTACAGCACTCTGGGGCAGCAGACCTGCTGGGGAGGTCATGACCACAGGCTCCCTCCTTTCCTGTCTCCTGCCTGCTTTCCTGGCGTTAAATCCAACTTGCCTCAGCAATACTGGGGAAGGCCATGAGATGGGGAGACTAAAACAGGGAACATCACTGAGGAAATCAGCTCTCAGTTAAAATGCTAAAGGAGGTAGGGGGTGGCTTTCAAAGCTTGTCTTAGCAACTAGCCTAATTCTATTTTCAAAAGCCACTGTTGAGTGCTTTTGAAAATTTCATCCTAGATGCTTGGCTCAAAGACCTTAACCAAAGATTTTTTTTTTTCTCTGCTATATGAAAGCTAAATATAAACCAACATTATTGAACAAAAACCTAACAAAACCCCTGTTGCAGGTCTAGAAAAATCTTTACTCAGAAAATCAAATTATTAGAGATCAGCATCTGAAGTGTCCTTCAGTCTTGGATGCTTCTTGCTTTGTGTAAACAGTTTGGCATACAAAAAAATATATTTCTAACAGCAAACATTTGCTTTCTGTTCTTTTTGACGTTTCCTATTTGCCTTTTGTTCTCCTGCCCTCAGAAAATCAAGACCTGAGTGTCTCCAGATGAGCAGCTGAAGTTGCATTAGAACACGTGGATCAGTCTATTTTACCCATTCAAGTAGGTGCATATGTGTCTCTGCTGTTTGAGCAGCATCTTAATGACTTTTCCGCTGATTGCCCCTGGACCACAGGCAAGTAATAAAGCTGGCCTGTGCCTCAGTTTACCCACCACAATTTCATTAATGCTAACCTACCTCACGAGGTGGTGTAATGTTTAATATATAATGTGCTCTGTAATCCCTGGATTAAATGTATTATGTAAGTGAAAAGCACCCATTTGATGTGTATGTAAATGCTGCAGTATTATAGGTAGGAGGGTCATTTGGGTGCAAGTGTAATACAAGCGCTGGCAAAAGGCAAAAGGGATTCCATTGTATTGACTTATTTTTAAAGAGCTTTTTATTTACTGAAATG
Organism: Agelaius phoeniceus; assembly: GCF_051311805.1. Classification (NCBI taxonomy): domain Eukaryota; kingdom Metazoa; phylum Chordata; class Aves; order Passeriformes; family Icteridae; genus Agelaius; species Agelaius phoeniceus. Next base: position 9,003,243 of record NC_135273.1, on the reverse strand, counting down.
CTCTGGACACCCAGAAAGAGAGACATTCCTCACTAAGCAGCTCTGCTGTTTCATCTGTCTTGGAGTGCTTTGATAAATGGATTGAAACTTGTCAGCTTTTCCTGTAGTTTCTGAGATTCCCTCTGGAAACTGTGTTGAAATGTTATTATTGTAACTTCTTAGAGCACTGCTTAATGAATTGTAACAGATATCCCTGCGAGTCCCGCGGATGCTGTGAGGACTGCACTTCCTCTCCCTCTCGCCGCAGGAGCAAACCAGTGCCACACAAACACATGGCACAGAGTGCACATCACCAGCCACCACAAGCAGCTGGTCTGTCACAGGGACAGCATTTCTCACCTTCATAAGGCTTCAGCCCTGGCCATGTGTCCTGGCTGCGTGGTCAGCAGGGCTCCAGGGATGTAGGACATAGCCGGGTATCACTTGGGTTAAAGATTGATTTGATCTTTTAAGAGCCCTAAGGAGGACAATGAACTCGTGTGGGGTTAGATCAGTGTTGGTTATTTCCTCTGCCTCTAGGATGAGGTGTTTTGAATTTCACACAGTGCCTGAGCTGTCCTGCAGCTGGGACTGGTGACTTGGGTGCTGTTGGACAATCCGAACTCAAACTACCCACAGGTGTCACCTGCCCTCAGAGCAGCTCTTTCTTTCTCAGGCAGACAATGGTTATGTGATTTTACCACATGGGCACATGAGATGGATGGAGCAGGGTGTGGCACCTCTTCTAAAGCACAGGACTGAGCCAGAAGATGTGCTTGAGGAAATCTGCAGAGGGGGTGGTCAGAGGTGCCTGACAGGGATATGTCTATTGTGTGGAACTAGAGGGAAGAAAGAAGTTAACCATCTTGGGGTCAGCTTGGACTCCAGTAATGTTCTACCTTGTTGTGTCCCACAGTGGAGCAATGGGATGTAATGGTGACCTCTTTATTTCCTACTTCCAACCTATTCAAAGGAATCTTTTTCCTCCTCTGCTCTCTCTGGAGGGGTGGTGTGACCCCTGATACACTTGGTTTGGCAGCTTGGTTGTGCTATATAGGCTTGAAGATCCTTGTCCTGATGCAAGGGTCACTTGAGAGTTTAGAATTTTTTTATGTTTTTCCTTTTTTTTTTTTTTAACCTTTTCACTAGGTTTCAGTTGCCCTTGTTTTTTGTAAGAATACAAAACTGAGCTGTTGATATTCAGGTTGCCATGAGGTGTGACATGGCCAAACACGCACACCCCATGGCATCACAGCTGTACCCCTTGCCCTGCATGGCTTGCTCACAGTAGACAGTGCTACCCATCTCCATCATAATTTTCTCCTGAAAAATAAGTGTGTGCCTTCCCCTTGCCTCCAAATATGAAGGTGGGTCATCCTGAGTGAGGTCTTCAGGAAGAGAGGAGGGAAATTTTGAAGGAGGTCGTGGCCCGCGTGGTGTAGGATCAGAACTATGAGGTGACTGGTTATAGGTCACCTCTCCTCAGCAAGGCCTCAGAGGTGCCTCCATGGCCCTCAGCACTTTGAAGCCATCTTTGATTGTTGACAGCCTTTTATTTCACTTTTTATTAACATTTTACATATTAAAATTTGTGTAGGCAGCCAGAAGAGAGCAGCATCTACACAATACTGGATGCAATGGAGAGGATTAGGAATCAGTGGCTCAGTTCTTAGGGACCTGAACTGGGGGGCTGTGGGGTAGTAAAATGTCCTTTCTTTACACTACATTTTAAAGGTACTTCCACTTTCTTTCTGTGTGTCGTCACTAAAATACAATCTATGTCCAATACTGACTTGTGGTCTCAGCTGGTAGTTTCAAAAAATTAAATATAACCAGGGTTACCCTGGAGTTTTTGCTGAGCTGTTCACATTTGCTTTTAAAGCTTCTTCCCTCTTCTCAACCAGACCAAACCTCTTAGTTCCCATACCTAGATACAGTGACACCAAAGTAAGAAATTATTTTCAAAATAGCAACTAGTGAATTGGGATTTTTCAGTCACCCTTGCATGAAATTCCTCCAGTATTTTTATTCACAAAAGGAATGTTCTGGGAAGCCAACCTGCTAAAGTTGCTTCTGTTTATTCCTTCCAAAGTGAAATTATCCATGTCCTCTTTTCCCCCATGAGATCCTGGAGGAAACTGTCTGCACACACACATTGACACATCTTTGGTGCATTCCACACGAGCCAGTGAAATTACACCAGAAATATTAATTTAGCCCACACAGTGTGTGCACGCTGTGCTGTCCATACAGGACATACACAGACACACCCTGGCAAACCCTCCCATTTAAATTTCAGAATAAGACATTCAAGACTATGTATTTCCCTTCCTGACTGTGTTCTGTACACTTTTCTCAAAAAAAAAAGGGTATTCTGTGAATTGTACCACTTTGCAAAAATATTTGACTTGGGTTTATTTGTTTTGAATATTGAGGTTTTTGAAATCTCAGTAATTGTCATGATTGCTGTGTGTAATAGAAATTAGAAGGAAGTCTGTGTTTTGGCTTTGAAGCTACGTACTTCTAAGAGTGCATTTTTTTAAGTCTTCTTTTTAAGGTGCTTCTTCGTGCCCCAGCTAAACTTTCCCCAGATTACGTGTTAGCTATCATAGCTGTTCTATAGTTAGATTTTAATCAGCCTCCGTACACAGTAATGTTAAACACTGAAAGAGATACTAATTAATCGCCTTTCTGTATGTAACAGAGAGATAAATATCCATCCCAGAGGAATTGTAATTTCATGGTTTCTAATGATGGTTAGATTACATTATCTGGATCACTTAGGCTGTGGGTGTCATAAAAAATGCTCAAAGTCATTTATATTCAGTTTAATTTTTTTTTTAACTTTGTAAGCCTGAGAAAATAATGCGATGTTAGCAAGTCTGTTTCATATTTTAGTTAAATATACCTTTGTTGCACTGACTGAATGGATTCAGATGACAGTGACAAACTCAGTTCTTTTCTATTTAACATGCACCTTCTGCAATCAAATTAACAATGTACAAATCTTCATCGGGCTGCTGCAGAAGAGTCTGTTGAATTCCTCAGTGTTGTTGAGCTTTTGGGAGAGCTTTTCTTTTTGGATGTCCATTAGGAATGAGTGTTTTCTACTAATTCTTGTATGTTCTGTAAAGTCTCAGTTGTTTGTCTTGAACCAGGAATTAACTGGACTTTTGGGTTGTATCAGGCTGTGGCTCAAATAAAATAATAAAATCCAAGAGCAGTGTGAAGCTCTCTCTCTTTTCCCCTTCCCACTTCTAAGTAATTGGAATCCATGCACGATTTGGGCTCCTGGAGATCTGCATCCACGTCACACTAAAATTCGGTAGCCACAAGAATATTAAAAAAAAAAAAATCCTACTCCATGTGTACATTGTAATAGCTAATAGTTGCATATTTTGAAATTCTGCTCATTCATATTTAAAAGGCTGAGTCTTCTTTGAACTGCTGTGTTGGAGGGGGAAGTTAATTGTTTCTGAATGAGGATGATACTGCCTTTCCATATCAATTATGTGTGCTGCTGCGAATTATCAATAATCCTCACTCCCAAACTCCGCCGGCCGTGGTTCCGCACCAGGCGCGTGCGCTCGCGTGGAGTCGCCCGGGCTCCGGGGCTGCAGCCCCTCCCTGCATCCGCTGGGAGCCACACGTGGGAGGGAACCCCAGAGGAGCAAGGTGAGAGAAAGAAATGCACTATTTCCAAGAGAGAGTTTGTCACCAGTTAGCTAAAATTGCTTCTGAAGTTTTGCTGGAAACTGTTTTACATGTCTGACTCGGTGACGAAGGAACTGTACTGTCTTAATAGAGAACTCCAGAACTTCAGAAGGGTTTCTCCTTGTTTGAATGCACAGCACAATGAATTTGTACCCACAGAGCATTCACCACTTACATTTCAAAACCTACAGCACACTAAACGTGAAACTTTTGTTCAAATTTCAAGGATTTTGACAGCCCAAGTGAATAGACACTGCCTATTGATTTTTCCCTTACAATGACTCTTGGATAACCTATTTTCTCATTTATTTTTAACGACAGCTCATGAGATTTTACAGCAATTCTGCCCAACCTCCTAATATCAAAATCCCTCCTTGACCCTGAAAATTGTAATTCTGCTATAGATCACAGCTGCTGAATATTACCTTTTACTAAGCTGGTTAAATAAAATATGTCCAAATCACTAGATCCCACAGGCCATGACTGCAATTCTAATTATACAGGGTCTGTATTTCTGCTCTACAATACAGAAAAGCACAGCTTTCTCTGAGTCCACACCAAAGTGTGGGAATCCAGAATATTGGTTCTAGTTTTGAATTTAAAAAAAAAAAAAAAGGAAAAGTTACACTGCTCTTCAATGATTTTCCTGTAAAACTTTTACAAGGGAACCAAACCCTTTTGATGTGTTCCATACAATAAAATGCTGTGTAAGTCTGGAGGACAGAAGCATGTGGCGAGAATTTTCTTGTGTCTGGGGGATGGGTGTATTTGATGTGTACCCATTTCAAAATGAAAAAAAAAAGTCTCACACTACTCTTAGGCTGCATATTCTGCACAATGGCTCAGGAAACCTGTGTAAGGAAACTAATTCTGGCCATTAAACATATCCTTTCCCCTCCCACTGCTTATTCAAAGAGTGATCACATGCTCCCTGCTGCAAGTTACACCTTTATAGAATTTAGATATGGAAGAAAACTATTAGATTAGCCCTTCCACCTACTGATGTGAGATTGTTCCCTGGAGAACCTTATTCATTAGTGCATCACTGCCTAACCTTGTGGGCACACTGTGCCAAGAACATCTTGGTTTTGTTCTGCTTTTTCCTCTTGTCCTTTCCTCCTGGTGCTGAGGGCAGAGGGGATAGTTTGGTGAGGAGTGTGGTGGAGAAGGTGGGATTCTTGTTTCATAGTAGGATGTTGGTTTGGATGCTTATGTACATATTTCTTTGGATAATAAGTTTGTATACTTTTTAAATTAGTATCTAAGTGCAGAAGACCAGATAGGGGGTGATCTTATTCAACATAATTCATTGTAAGATCTTCTGGAGCCCAGTGGTCTACAGCAAATTACCTTCATGGCTTGCCCTGATTCTGCAGTGTCCTCAGATGTAGCTTCCACTTTACTTTCTGCTTTCACTCTTCTGCAAGCAGATAGAGCCAAACTTTTAATTGCTTCTCTGCCAGGGAAGGCAGCTTGGCATTTCACTGCTTTTCCAGGAGAGAAGGTTTTTATTTCAGTTGTTCTTTGGTCTGATCCCATAAAACTCTGAGCTTTCAGGGCAGCTATGGGTGCTTGGCATGTCTCACAGTAATGTCTGGCATCAGGGCACTGTCAGCTGGGTTTCCCATTGCAAACTTTTCCTCTCAGAGCTTCAATTGTACCTTCTGTCCTGGTAACTTTTCTTAGCAATTCCCCTATCCAGAAATTGTGGACCTCAGCACCAGCCCCTTCTCTGGGGTCAGCCACTTGTGTTTTAATAACCCAATTCAAACCCACTATTGAAGCACCTTCAGTCTGTCACTTTAGGTGAGTTTATTTGTTCCTGCCATGTGGCAGCTGCCACCTCTTCCACTTTCTGGGCTCCTGTGGGTATTAACTCTACACCACACTGCAGCTGTGCCTTTTCTTCTTGGGCCATCCACACCCAGGCCTCTGCAAGGCTTCCAGAGGTGAAACCCAGATCCAAAGAGGTCTGCACACAATCAGACTTCTGCCAACCCCCATAGGGACCATCAGGAGGCCAGCAGAGCCCAGACCAGGGACAGGGAGCCATCACCACACAGGATTTGCTGCATCCTTCAGGGATGCACTCCTGCTTTGTCTGAGGACCTGGTCCTTGGACCTTCCCTTCATTGATGAATTCTGGAAAACGTGAGGGAATGGGAGGGGAGCAAAGGGGACCGTTGCCATTCTGCAGTTTCAAAGTTTTGGTTTCCACCCTCAGACTATAATAAATGGCTGCTGAGTTACTTGACATGGAGCTAAAGACTGTAGGGTGAATTTTCAGAGCAACGCACAGGAAATTATATGCACAATTACTGTTGTTAACAGAGCCTGGGCATGTAACTCCCTGCACAGCAGGCTGGAAATCTTCCCCATGCATGTTTAATGGGGTTTGGGTTGCTACATTCCTGGGGCTGTGTCCCTTTTCTAATGCCTACTGTCCTGAATGAAACAAAGGATGTACTGAATGTAAAAGAGATTTTATTTTGCTGTTAAAAATAATATTCTCTTGATCTACAGTTTTTCTCTAATGCCAAAGCATTTCTTGCCTCAGTCAGTGATCCCTTAACCTTTCTGTTCTGTGAGAAAAAAAAAATCACATATTTATTTGTTGATGTCTTTTTCTTCTTCGAAATGTGCTCCACATAATGTGCTCCTCAATGTTCATACAAATGAGTTCATGTTCATGCAGGCAGCACAGTTATTCTAGTGATGGATGTTGTTGAAATAAGTGTAGGTCAAAACACAGAAAATATGTGTCTAAATCTTAATTTGTAAATGCTCCTGAGTAAATAAAATATTTGCGCGTCTTCATAGAAAAATGGGTTTTATGTGCCATTTCCCTAATCAGGCATGTATTTCAAGTGCCTCCCTGCTCAGGAGGTTATTAATGTGGTATTTAAACTTCAGTAGATTGTAAACTAGGAAGAGTCTGTAAATTTGGATGGTCTTTTGCTTCCATGCTGTTTATTTAGCTTTATGTACCATGATTGTTTTTTTCTTTCCCGTGAAGAAGGTTGTCATCTTCTGCACCTAGATCAATCCAAATGGACTTTAATTAGCTTCAATAAAAATTAAATTACTCATCTAAACGAACAGTTTGCAGCTACAAGGAGATTATATTTGCAGCTGTGTCCTCTCATTGACTGAAATATTCTTCCACCACCCTGGGCTCAACTCTCCAGCTTTCTGCAGAGTCTGAGGGCATAAAGGTGCTGTAAAGAGAGACTAGAAATACCAAAGTAAAAACACACATTTTAAAAAAAATATATATGTAAAAAATACATCAAATACATAGTCAAGTTTCTGAAAGGTTTCAATCATTCTAAAATTGCACATGATTGCTTTTAGACTCCCCAAAATGCTTTCATCTAAGAGCAGAAAAAAGTGTACTTTTGAAAGCATTGTTGGGGCATGTCTAATAGATTTGTCTAACTCTCTGTCTTGATACACACAACATAGTTGATTGTATTCTCCTTAGCACAGATCTTGAAACTGTAAATAAATTTTTGAAGTAAATAGTCATGATAATTGCTTAATGAAGTATCACACACCAGCAGTTTTGAATACAAAAAAAAAGTTCAAAACTACTGTGTGGTGTCTCTTTTTACTGGAAATGAGCTTTTACTTTTAAACTTCTGTTATATTTGGAGAGAAGCAATCCCACCGAAAATGATACCACTCCTAATAAGGAACATATTATCTTTCATGTGGGTATTTTTTTTCATGTTTAAGGTTTCTTTGTTATTATCTCAGTAGCAAGACTCTCCACAGTCTTAGGCAGAAAATCAAAATATGCCTTAAAGCAATAATCTTTTAATAAGTATCAAATGTCTTTCAATGAGATAAAAGAATTCTCTAGCATGCTTATACACACATACCCCCACACACACACACTTACTTCACTATTCATCTTATTTTACACCTTTTCAACAGTATTTTTGGGAATTTTTTTTAACCAAGACTAAACCCTTCTAACAAACCTTAGATAATTAAATTTCTAAATGCTATTAAATGTTTTGTTAAAATTGTTTTCTCCAGTTGTTGGGCCTCCTTGTCCTGAGGGCTTTAGGAGATGCGGCCATCTCCTGTGGCCTCAGGTATTTCCACTGGCCCAAACAGGGATGTTACTCCAAGCTTCTTTAAGACACCAGCCTGAGAAATTAGGTCTTTTTGCACTGATTTTTCAGGAGTCCAGAACTCACACAGCCAAAATCAGGGGAGATGTTGGGAGCCTGCATAACTCTGCTAATGGACACAAAGGGGACAATGGGCCTCATCACCCAGGCCCAGACTTGTCCCACACAACTTTAGTCCTTATCCCGGCAAATGCAGCTGGAAGGTGAGTGAGCTGAGGTGTCTTCTCAAGGCAGCAATGATACATGGGCAAGATTCCCAAAATTAGGCTGGGGACATGCTCTGCCAGTGTCCTGCCAAGGAGGACAGGGTTAATCTGCAGGGGGAAGTGGAGGAGGTCTGGATGCCACTGATGAGAAGCACAGGCTCCTTTGCTAATCAGGGGAAAAATGTTGCATACTCTTACCTCTCATCCAGCCTTAGAGTTTGACATATCTGTTTAGAAGAGAACAATATTTATATTTGTATTTATATCTATCTGTGTCTGAGGTCAGATTGCAGTGCAGACTCCTTGGTCCCACTGCTTCCCTGTGGCTGTGGCGTGTGGAGGGTAGTGCTCACTGGGTGCTTTGTCTTCAGTCTCTCCTCCTTGAAGTAAGAACCGGAATTATTTTCACTCAACTTTCTCTCAAAGTAAACATGAAGGAGAGGAGGTGCTGCACTGTAGGGTGTAGGGGTTCTGTACTCTCCAGTAACTTAAACAGGCCCTTGACTCAACTGGAAAAAGTTGGGGGTTTTGTAAAATGGCGGCTCTTGCCCCTCAGCCTCAGTGACAGCAAGCTGGAAGTTGCCTACATGACACAGGTTAAGTTGTCAAAGTTGTTCTCTTCCCTAATGCTTCTTATGACAAATACTCCTAATTGCTTCTTCCTTTCATACTTTTCCGTGCCTCCTGGCTAAGATATCCGTCTGTACCCTTTACGGTTCGTCTTTCAAAGCTTGGCCTCAGTTGTGTCTATCTGTGTTTTCTGTCTCTTTCTAGCTGGAGCCTCCCCTCCCCGTCTCCCCATCCCTGAGTGCCTGCAGAGCAGTGTGCGGGCACCTGCCAGCTGCTGCGGAGACCCAGCTCTTCCCACCTTTCCACAGCTGAGCGCAGTGCCGGCCTGCGCTGTCTACACCTCGTGCATAAAGATGCACAACTTCCCGCTCTGAATAACCCAGAGCACGCCTGCCACGTTGAAATGCCATCACCAGCCACCGAGGGGAAAGTGCAGTGAAAGGAAAAAGCGAAATGAAACCAAACGTGGTTTGTCTCTTTCACGGAGGTGAGTTCAAATTTTGTAGCTCCTGAGCCAGACCTCCCTAATGTGTATGGTGGTGCTAATTTGAGTTGCGAACTCATGATTACTTATTTAAGAAATCTACATACCAGTGTTGCAAGAAGGATACTTTGAAAGCCTTTTAAGTATTTTTCTCATTAATTTACTTAATCCTCTGATCTTGCCTTCTTTTAAGTTGTTTATTTTTAAAAGAAAGACAAAAGTGAGCTGGAAAGCTTTGTTACTAAAAGAGAAGTTTTTAAATCTGTATGGGATACAAAGTAATTAAAAGAATATAAATATAGGTGCAAACAGTACACAAACACATGGATTGGGTGTGCTAGCAGAGCTTCCTCCACTGGCTTTAAAGGGAAGCAGTGGTCAGAGTAGCAGAGTACAGGTAGCAGACCTCTGTCTCAGCCAAAGTAAAACTTTGCTTTCTAATGTTTATTGTCTTTCTTTTAAAAAATGCTACAAGACACGACAATAAAAGGGTTTTTGTAGCATAGAAGGTGAAACCTAATTCTGTATCTGATGAGAACTTCAGAATTTTCACAGTATTTTTCATTCTGAGCAGTTTTATGGCCATTTTCAAAAGTGCCCTGACAACTCAGATTCCTGCACTTCAGGGTGCTCTGCTTGGGATGTGTAAGGAGATTTCTTTTTCAGAAAGCAAGTTGCTCAGCCATCTCTGCAAAGCAGGTCCCTCCACTGTGCTCAACACCCAAAAATAAACCACCCAAATCCATTCTTTTCTTGTAAAGATTTTACTCAGCTAACTGGGACAGGGCAGGCCTGAATTTTGGATGAAAGAAAACTTAGATGAGCAGGGAAGCTGTTCCCCAAGGACTACATCCTCAGTGATACTATGAGCCAGCAACCCCCGTAGCTTTCAGCATCTCTCATGATCAGACTGGATGTCTTTTGCCCGAGGCTGAAAATCTCTTCCTCTCTAAAACCAAAGAGATGTTGGCTGTGAGTTATGATTAGTAATAGAGTCCATTTGTGGTGAGGTGGGGGGAAGGGGAGAGGATGGACCCAGAATCATAAGACTTTATGCGCTCGGCTTATTTCCAAACAACCACAGACAACTGCCCTGGTCTGGGTAGTTCACTGATTGAGGACAAAACCAAGGAGAAAGCACAGGCAGAACAAACAAACAAATTATATGTAGTAGTTTGCACTCTTTATAAGTGGCATAATTGAAGTACAGCATGTTGAAGAATAAACTCAGGGAGTTACACTTACTAAAAGGCCTCCTGGAAGAAGGATCAGAATTGCTGGGTTGTCAGGAAAACAACCCCGAGCAAGCACATTGGCAAAACAAAGTGGGAAGATATCCAAGTGCCTGCTCAGAGCATCAGCACCCAACTACTCTCACCCACTGAGGAAGAGGATGGGAGCAGGGTGGTGCTGACAAGGGTGTCAGATACTCCTCTGAGATCAACTCTCACCCGCATGTCTGGGTGAGCTGCTGAATGAAAATGTTCCAAATTTGGAGGCCCCAAGAGGGGGTAGGTTGTGCTTGGCCAGGCTCTAATTGCATCTTTGCATTACTATGCAATTAATTGCTGCCGTGGTCTGCTTGAGAAGAGGGAGTGTGCCAGCTCCATTCCTGGGCAGCCCCGGAGGCTGGAGGAGCTCATGGCTCTCGCTCCAGGGGGTGACCTACTCGGATGGCTCTGTGGCTCTGCTGCCAGCCCTGCTGGCAATACCAGTCTTCCCAGGGTGATGTGCCTTCCTCCTGCAATGTGGTTCTCATAGCAGGCATTAAAAGTTTCAGAAATTGCATAGAAAATGTAGGGCAGGGAGAACACATAGATTTTTCACTGATTTTGTGTTTCTTAGCAAAGAGATGACAGCAGAAAAAATGCTAGCAGTTTTCCCTAGCATTTTGTATAACTGTTTTCAGTCCATACCTCAAAAGGAGGCAGTGTCTTGTAGAAAATACAAATAATTCCCCTACAGAAGGAAAAAGAAGAATAATTTTTGCTCTTGCTTTACAGATCACTATAGTTCTGACATCAAGAATTGAAAAGAAAAATAGCACAAATTCCTGAATGCAAGGAAAAGCAGTGTTTAACCCCCAAATTGGGATGTGCTCCTCATTTCTAACGTGTCTCTCAATAAATTCTTTCCTGTAGAAGAGAGATGAGGAGGATGACGACATATTTATAACTCCCAATGTCTGATTGCTAGTGTTGGCTTCAGTGACCAAATGGTATCATGGAGGTCTGCACAAAGAGTGGGTACAGAAGAAGGAGGCAGAAGAGAAGCTTCCCATGAACCCCAACACTGAATAGTCTGTCTTTTGCTTGCCATATTTAACTTTGGCAGCAGCACCAGGGATTTTTTCCTGAGGTTTCAGGTGTAGTCTGTCTCCTGGATTCCTGCAGGAATTCCTTTTATTCCTGGCCATCCTCCCAGTCTCCTGGGGAGCCACTGCAGCACACAACAGTTTTTCCAAAGACTGACAGCCCTTGGCCAGCCCAGAGGAGCAAGCAGTCTTTGCCAGAGCACATCTGGGTAAAAACTAAGAGGGTAAGCCTGGTTTATATGTCTGTGCTTCATCTGGAAACCCTACCATGGGCAAAAGAAGCTCAAGGTTCCTGTGCCTTGGAGCTTCTCTGTCCTGGGCATCTGGCAGCTGGTGCCACTTTGTGTTATAGGCAAGTGGTCTATGAATCACAGAATCATGGAATCATTTAGGTTGGAAAAGACCTTTAGGATCATTGAGTCCAACCATGAAGAAGAGGTGTGGCCTGATTCCAGTAGTTAATTTCTTCCTCTGTTTAGCAGAACCCATTTTGGGTTTATGGAGAGTAAGGAGGTACAGGAAGACAGGCAGATGGGTGGGGCACATGTCAGGTTCTGCCTTTGTGGATTTCAGTATTTATTTTATTTTAAATATAGATATTTTCATAAACATAAGGCTATGCTGAAAAAAACTGTGTAGTGTCACCTCCGTGTATATGAGTAGACACACAAAAAAACAAGGTTCCCTGGTTACACTGGGTGGAACCAGCTGGCACTTAATCCCCTCATGTGAACCTAAAAATACTCATAGGTCAGGGCTATGAAAGAAAAGAACCTTTTTCCCAGTCAAGTCTTTTTGTCAAGAAGTAGAGGAAAATGTTTTATTTATTCTAGTGGTTGAATTGCTGCACAGAGAAAGTCCCCACAGTGAAGCATTTTCATGATTTTTCTAGGCTGAGATACCAAGAGGATGCAGTTCAGTCCTGTGGGAAGATGCTGGCTGCAGAGGGCTTTTAGTAGGGATTTATACCACCTGGAACAAGTAAACTAAGTCCTGCAAGCTGAGCATCTTAGCCAGTTATCACTCACACCTACCTGAAGCAGCTGAAGTTCTTGCTACAGCTTGGCAAAGTTATCCCAAGTTTGAAATCACGAAGAAAAGTGTGTCCGATCTATTTTAACAATTTTCTTTGGGGACCCTTTTAGCAATTTTTCCTGCTGTATTTTCATGCAGCCACATAAATGAGCCAGGCACACATTAGAGTTTGATCCATTTATCCATCTTGCAATATCTAAGTACCCCATGCAGATGATGCGCAGCCTGGGCTGGCCTGCTGCTCTGCCTCATCACCCCTTTTGGAGCACAACCTGTGCAAGGGATATGAGGTGAGGTGGAGTCAGTTTTGCCAGGGAAAGTATTATCTTAGGGTTTGCTCTATGGAAAAGAAAGTTGGAGAATTCGAGAAGGGACTGGATTTTCTCCCTACCTTTCCCCACCCCACCAGCTGCTGGTGGGTTTTGTGCCTCGTTCCATATCACATGTGACTCAGCCCCAGCAAACTCCAGAAGCTGGAGTCCTTTCACCAATGTGATCCTTTCTCTTTTGTACCTTCTCCAGAAGACACACACACATCCCAGCCAGTGACTGCGTCTCCAGAAGGGCTGAGCTGGGCACCTCTCCAGAGGCAAGGCCAAGTTATGCTTGGGACGGAAGGCAATAAAGGCCAAATAGTGTTTACCTTATGTTTCTCATTCACAGCCTGCCTTAAATCATTTGTAACAAGGCCGGGGGGGAAGGGGGATGACACTGGGATTGTGTGCAGTCCGAATGCCAAGAAGTGCTTTTGCCTTCCCTGGAGATGAGCTCTGTGGAGCCTTGCAGGGTGTGATCTCTTATTTGGTAATGTGAACACAAGGAGCAGAAGCACAAGCAACGAGCACAGCAATAGTATTAGATCAGAGGATTTGGACTTCGCTGTACTCCCACACCCAAGTCAGTCACAAAAATACGCAAGCGTACATTTGCAGATGTGCATGCGCTCACAAAGGCTGTTTTGGTTGGAAAAAAAAGGGAGAAATTACTGTTTCTATCAAATAATACACTTTTCAGGAAATCTGAACTTTGCTGTGAGCACCAGGGCCACCAGATGAAAATTGCCATGGGAGCCTGTGTGAGGTCTCTGCTTTGGACTCTCTTTTATTGCAGTGGTGAAATGAAAGTAGGTGCCCCACTCGCAAGCAGGGCATCAAAGTACATCACTTGCATAAGGAGTTGTTCAAAAATAACCCACAGGCTAAGATTCAAACTATTACTTTGCACAACTAGATTTTCTGTATCTGATAAGAAGTTCAAAATTTTCACAGTATTTTTCATTCTGAGCAGTTTTAGGGTGATTGTCTGACAAAAGAGTCACTTTGCCTTGACTCTTTTGTACATGTGTGCATGACAGTATCATGCAGAATAAACAGGTGCCACCTTCTCTGCCATACTTCTGAAATAGTTGTTTTAAAGGTTAATGCATAAATCCCAGAAACTGATGGAAAATTTAGCATAAAAAGCAAAATGGGATCACCTTCAGGAACTTGCCAGTTTGACCATTTAGGAGTCTGGATGGGTATTGATTTGAGGTGAATATTCTAAAGTTTGCATTACCCTTTGAAAAGTGCTAATGTAGTTCTTGTCACTTTAAATTAACTTTAGATGAGAGGGACTGACAGAAACATGAAGATGTGTGAACTATATTTGACTGATATTCTGTCAAATATTGCATGGGGTTATGATCCACAACTTTTCCCATCTGCTGCTCAAACCTGAATCCTTGAATGCACAATGGATTAATTACCATATTTTGTTCTGATTTCACTTAGTAGTACAAAAGACTGTGAATGTTAAATGTACCCTTACCTGCCTTCTTTTTCTGAGGGTAAGGTATAGAGGAGGGAAGACAAAGTGTTCTTTAGCAATTTTTTACACCCACACAGGATGGTTCCTAAGTGCATATCTCCTCAAATAATTAGATTCCCAGAAGTTAACCAGAGGAGCACAGCACTCAGAATTTCATTCACTCCTTTCCTTGCGAGACTTTCTTCCCCCTCAGTAATAAAAGCAGCGAGTGCTGATGTAGCACATTCAATCCCTGTGCTTTACAAGCAGCAGTATAATTACACCCGGCTCTGCCATTTGGAATCCTCGCAGAAGGATACGGCGTGGAGCACCGGAGGTCAGCGCTTTCCACTGATGTTGTGTTTCCTAGAAGGCCTGACATTGATTCCCCAGTGCCACCTGCACATCCCAACAACTCAGACTGACACTCGGTAGCCAGCCTGCCCCTTTCTGCAGCTGGACACCAGAAAGCTGGATGTCTTAAATTAAAGGCCCCTTTGAAAATAGAGGCTGTATTTACTTGGTCCAAATTCCCCAGTGTTTCAGCAAAAAACCTCAAGCTTTAGTAAAAACTCTTTTTTTCTCCTAACCTCCCCCTTTCCCACCAGTACTATTTGGATGAGTTGATTTATTTTGACTTTCAACTGAAGGAATAATATCCACTTTTGTTGATGTACTGAATAAGTAAATTCTGGTAATAGCTAGTTCCCTCATTTTACAGAGTCCTTAACACATATATCTCTTGAGTATTTTTTCTTTAGCAGGACACTGTGCATTGCAGTTACATCCTGGGATATATTCTGGCACTGCACTGCTTAACAGACAGAAAACATTTCTCTGTGTGTCAGGTTGACTCTAACATTCTTGTGTCAGTGAGAGAGTGTGGTTATCCAGAAATAAGAAAACTGCAATGATGGTGTGAAAGGCAGATTGAACATATGAGGTCAGAGAGACTTGTAAAATGGAGAAACAAACCCGTTTTTTATTACAGTGAAGTCCCTTCTGGAAGAACTTAATAATATTACACTTGGGAGTAATTGTGAACCCAGTTCTGTCTTTTATATGTTTTGTCAGGTTTTGGAGATTTAAGAATAACATTGCCCTTCTCCAGTACTAGAATATTACATAGATTCCTCAGACATATCCATAGCCAATCCTCTGTACCTTTTTATTTTCCAATACTTTTTAAATATCATTATTCTTTCTTCATTCCTTTTCTTATGAAATCTCCAAGCCTTGCTTTGGGTACTCTTTCCTCCAAGTTTCTTTCTGTGATTACCAAAGGTGGGGCTCAGCAAGGGAAGGTTCTATGTAGGAAATACTCCTGGTTTTGTTTGGGAGAGGTTCTGCTATGAAGGTGCATGCTTGTCCTTCTTATTAGTTAGCTTTAATCCTGAGAGGTTGAGGATGATATTATGTGAACCCAAGCAGGGGAAAAAAGGGGACTTGAGATACTCTTGGAATATACTAACAAGTTCTCACTCTTTGGCTGGAAGTTAATCCTCAGACTGAGTGCATTCCTACTCTCTTGCATTAGCAAGTGTGTAAATGCCCACCAATATTGTCAAGCCCAGAGCTTGTATCTACAGGACAGCTAAAAGACTCAATAACCTTTCAAACTGTGCCAGGAAGTGCTTGGCTGATGGTTCCACCCAACACCAACAAATGCTCAGATGGGATTTTGGAAAATATAATTAAATTCACCCTGCTTCTGTTAAGTCAATCCCACTGAAAGCTGATGCCTTAAACTCTACTGGAGGGTCAAAGGAGAAACCTTCTGTTTTAGTGCCACTTTTTAACTTCTCTTCATCTAGCAAGCATCTGGCCCAGTTTAATAATCTGATCTTAATAATCTTAATAAACCACCCAGTTCTGAGTGGTGTAAGGTCATTAGCAAAACCTTAATGGGGACAAGGGTTGCAGCATTGGACCTCTATTTGGAGAATCTATTCCAAAAGGAAAAGGTATGATGTTTCTTGCAAGTGACATAAAGATTAATGAGGGATAGACTAATGCCCTTGCTCCAAAGTCACCAAAAATAGAAGGTTCTGTTTAAACTTTTCAAAATGAATTACAGTCAGATGTTGACTATCAAGAAACAAAATGAAATCTGAGTTGAAGAGTCTGGAGTAATTCTCTGGGTCTTTCCCCAAGCCTGTCACTCTTTTCTATGGATATGGGTATTAAGAAGTAACAAAGTCTGCAAATCTACACGTCCTGAGCTTGTGAGAAAGGCTGGGGACTCAAAAAAAAATACTTGGGAACTGTAAACATTGTTGGATATTTAGAAAATATTGGTATTTCAATCTGATTAATGGATGTAAAAGGAAGACTTTTTGGATTTTTACACCTTTTTCAGAGAGTCCAGATGTAAATCTAGAAGCTGGTAGAAAAAAGATGAAAACATCTTTATGCATATGATGAAGGCTAATTATTGGAAGTTCCAAATATTTTTATTTTTGTAAGTCAGTTAGGGTTCCACTTGAATTGTTTAGGCAAGATAAGTTAATATTCACATGTTTATCTTGCAAAAATGCAGATTATATTTGTGTGGGTGCTGCAAATATGTTGTGGAAATGGGTCAGGACAGTTTCAGAAATGTATTGTGGGACAAGTCAGAGGCAGATGAGAATGAAAACCAAGTAATGATCCATTGCTGCTATGTATTTTTGAAACAAACTTCCAAAGCACTGTACACCAGCTCTTTCCTGTGTTCCAGAGTATGTTCTACAGGTCTTTTTTTAAACTTTATTTTTAAACTAATTTTATAGTGTTTATAAATGTAAAAAGCCCTGGTGTTATTCACCATATACACTGCTAGCAAGTTTTAAGTGACTAGATCTCTTCTTTAAGGTGGAGTTAACATGTATCTGCCAAGAGACATGGTCAAGTTCTGTATTGTTTGCAAAATGCATTTTCAGCTGTCCCTACATTGCAAAATATTTTGCTAGTGTCATATTTTCAAATGAACAATTGCTTTCCTTAAAAAAAGACAAAAAGCCAATGTTTTTGAATACCATTTTCAAAATACAAGTTATGGGAAACAAAAAATTACTCTCACTTCAGTAAACTCTTAGGCAGAAACCAATGACCCTGCCAGCTCAAGACCACGCAAGCAAGTTTATGCACAGAGAGCAAAACCAATAAATGCTCCCACAAATGACTTTGGAGAGAATTCTGAACATTTCTTTCCTTCCCTTCCCCTCTTTCCTCACCAAAGCACTGTGCATCCTGACAAAAGAGAAACCACAGAATGTGCAGAATGTCAACAAGATCCTGGAATCTGATTCCCACTAGTTTTATTGGGCTTGGAGTCGGGTACTTGCTGCCCAGAAGAACAGACAATAGGTTCATTCCTTCTCCTGAAGAAGTACAAAATGAGGCATTTCCTCCACATGTTCCCCTGGCCCAACACACAACATTCAGAGCGTGTGGAGCTCAGGACTTGCTGCTACAGCAGCGCTCACACCAACCCGCTGTGTGCTGGCTACACCCACTGCATGCTCATTTTAACTTCACAGTAATGTGAACATTCATTAAACCAACTGTGGACAGGTGGTTTTTGCATTGGAAACATGTGAAAACATGTGTTTTCTCTGTTGTTTTTTATATGAAGGCTTGTGTCCAACAACCTAATTATTTTTATTCAAGTATTACATCACTCTCGCTAGCACAAGCAGAGTGCCAGCACCTGCTCTTTGCTACACTCTCTTATATTTTCTGTGTCCTCACCTCTCTTCCAAAACAAAGGGGGATGATTCTCACCATGAAGGAATTTACTGAATGGTCTTCATCTGTGCCACAGCAGAGACACAAGCCAGTGTAATCAGTTCTTTGGCTACTGATGTTGACTGAAGTCAACATCAGTAACTCACGCTCCTGTACTCAAAGTATTCATTTTAATCCCCTAAAGACCACCAAGAAGGAGTTGCATATGAGCAATCACAGACATTTTGTTACTTTCCAACAGGACCTTCTCCAGATGACCTAACAGTCCCTCCCCTCTTTTAAAAAATCTGTGATGTTAGAAATGCTGATTTTTTGTCAACATTTTGTGGAGAGAAAAATCTTAGAGGTAAAAAAAAGGTACATTAAATATTCTCCTGGTTTTCTGCAGCCACATTATTATTTGGAAAATCTCTCATGTGATATCCGAAGACAAGGAGAAGTACATGATGTTATTCCTCCACTGCCTGCCAGAGAACCCCAGATCCAACAAAGAAGGTAGAACAGAACTATGTGAAGGACTACACATGCAAACTGAACTATAACTTGTAGAAAGACCCACCCAATTTCAGCTACCATCATTGATTTCCTGATTCGTCTTTCCACTGTGATTTTTTTCCCTCTATTCAAGTAAAAATCTCACCACTTCTTTAGGATATCTCTTTATAGGGTCAAATAAATAAGTTGAATTTAATCTGGACTGCTCTCTCTTAAAATCCTGCATTCAAGTTATTGTGGTTGGCACCTTCTGCAAAACTTCAAGATAGTCTTCTACCAACCAATTTGCTTGTTGATGCTCTTCTCATCTGATTACAAAATCCCTTTCTCTGCTCTAACTCTATATCTCCTCTCATTCTGAATGGTGCTCATTTTTCATCACTTGGATCCCATCAATCTTCCTTTTGCCTTCCTCCACTACCTTAGCTATTGTAGCAAGTAGCAGCAGTTTGATTCTGCTTTCAGTGCCCTGCAAGGTTTCTTCCCCCTCCATCCATTTCCCATTGTTCATTTCCTCAAAAGCAGCTCTTATTCCACTTGGTCTGAGATGTCCATGTCCATAGCTGTCCTTTCATGCTGGCTATCTTTTCATCCACATTTCTTGAGAAACACTCTGCACACATTTGCAATGTTGCTGACTTGTTCACTTTTCAAAATCTCCCTCAGTTCTCCTTTGTCTGGATGACCACTGAAAACTTAACTGCACTTTGACTGTCCTGTTGGCAGTGCAACTATTTCCCTGCACTTCCACATTTCTCTGTATCTATCTCTTGACTCTGAACTTAAAACTCTTCCCTTTATTTTTATTCTGCTTGTGCAGAGCCTTTCGCTGTGAGTTCCTAGTCCATGACTCCTAGAGGATATGTCAATGCACTCAAGTATGAGGGAACATGAATACTGCAATGAAGCCAAAACTCTTGGAAATCTTTGTGACTCAGGGTGTACAGAGTCTGAACCTAGCTCCAGCCACAAATTTTGCACTTGGCCTGCAACTCTGTGTGAAACTCATATTGGAACATCCTTGAAATTAAGGGGTGGTGTTGGAATCTGCATCCAAATTTCACAGCTGTAGGTCACCTCTCAAACACGGGTATTTGGAAGACAGGACTGTGCTGTAAGCAGCTACATCGGTGATGAGATATTGTTGCTGGATTTTGCTGTCTGTGTTTTTGAAATGCTTGCTACAAGGACAGCTGTGAGGCAGATGCCGTTCTGAGTTCAGATGTGGAATGTTACAGGGTCACTCTGCTTACCTTATCATAAAAGAGCACGCGTTTTTGTGCTCTTCATGTACTGGAAAACAAGTTCATGACAAATACTGTATTGTGTGCAGGGGCTGGGGGTGGGGGAGAAGAAGGGAAGTGTATCTTGTCCTTAGGGGCTGCTGGTGCTAGGCACCACAGAAGAAAGCCCTGTTTGTCAGCAGCACTTAGAGATACAGGGCTCAGCACGTGGCACCTGCAGCAGCTTAAGGATGGCTCCCTGGATGGGGAGCTGTGCTCCACTGGCTGGGGTTTCTTGACTGCCACACAGAGCCAGGAGGAGTGGTGGAGCCAGACTACTGCAGGATGGGAATCTGGGAGGTGCACAGCTTGACTACATGGGGCAAGGATTTCTTAGATGCTTTTAAAGGATTTCTGAAGAGGCTGAATTTAGTGTGGTCCTAGCCTTTGTTCTGTACTCTGTGCGTGCAAAAAATGATATCTCTTGAAGGGGGACAGTAGTGTTACAGGATGTTGATGCTGGTGTCACCAGTCAGACAAAGTGAGAGTCTGAAAATGGTTCTTGAGTATAGAAGAAGTAGAAGGTGCTCAGAGGTAGGATAAAAACTGTTGGAAAGGAGCCAAGACTCAGTGTGCAGAATGGGGGATGCAATGATAGAAAGCAAGTGGGTTTGAAGCCTAAGGCAAGAGGTGAACAAGGAAATCTGGGCTGGAAGATGGGAACTCCTTTGGGACTGGGGTCTGCCTGCAGGGGAGCTGACCTGTGCAATAGGGGTGTGTGAGTGATGGCTGGCATAGTGAAGAAAGGCTTCTAGCAGGGCCAAAGTTAGGTCAGGGAGAGGGGGAGAGAGACAGAAAAGGAAGAGAGGTGAAAAAACCAGAAAGGAGCAATGAAGGAATTTTTCTCCATCTGGCTCTTTTCTACACAATCAATAAGATTTCAAGCCTGTGTTTTTCTTCTCAGTGTCCCTGTGTCTTGGAAAATTGGGTTGAGCTATGCAAAGGAGGATAAGAGAGCAAGGATGGAAGAAGTCTTACAGCATTGGAATCCCACCAACTTGTCTGGGCAGCTGTTACTGCTGATTATGTATGCTGTGCTCATGCATGCTACATTTCCCATGTTAGATTCATGATTTGGAGCCTGCCTTTGCAGACAAAGGTTTTGGGCTGTGTTCTTCCAACTTACTGGACTGTGCAGTTTGTTACAGGAACAGCTACAGATTCCAAGGCACATGATAAACACTGAAAATGGAGACTGATACCTGACTGCCTCTCTGCCTAATATACCTGTCTACCTTTTGTATTCATATAGTTTCCTTCATGGTAGGGTCTTAGCACCTGTATGAGTTGAATGTTGAACATACCTGGCACAGGCATCAGTAAGGAAACATTGCCCACCGCCACATTTTATACACAGCTGCCAAGACAAATACGGGGTCATATCCTGATGCCATTCAAAGCACAGAACTCCTATTTGGAGTCAATGAGAGTGGTGCATAAAAAAAATCAATAGAAAGATTTGACCCCTTTCAAGTGAGGCAGTCCATGGTACAAATTGCACTGCCTTTGTTGAACACAGAAGATAAACCCCACATTTTTAGTTTGCTGCCACTTTTTGCTAGCATGCCCTTTGGAATGTGCTTTTTCACCCCACTGTATCTAACTAGCATCATGAGATGGTTTTCAATAAAGGTGCAGTGAAACTATCCAGGGTGGGGATGCCTGATTGGCCTTTTAAACACACTTATAAATATTTTTGCTGATTATTCACATGTGAGGTCTTTGCATGGCATAATTTAAACTAGATTATAAAAATTTAGAAAGAAAATAGAAGTATTATTAAACATGTGGGGATACCATTGTTATACCCACAGGTAAAAATCACTCTCTGAAATCACCTCAGAGGAATAGAGACTGAAAGAAACTGCTAGTTTGGCTGGTGGTTTAGAGGATGTTCTATTGCTGAGCTACTAAATAAATCCCCTTTTGCCCTGCACTGCCTCCAGCAAGCCCTTAGCCTTCCCCACTCTGTCTTCCCCACACTGTTTCTCTATTTTTCCTCATAATCTCAGCCCTGATTCTCTTTTTCCCATTCTTCTGAATGTTGAAGTCACGACCTTTGTGGTTTATAGGCCACAAGAGACTGAGCTAAATGTGTTAGCACAGAGTCAAAACAAGTAATAGCTGGCCAATTAAATTAATAATCCATATTGTTACAATGTTTAACCACGGCTGTTTCCTCAGTGGTCTGTTTAAATCACAGCCAAGTCCTGACCTATTAAAATGAATAACTGGAATTATGAGAAACTCCATTTAATAAACACAGCAAGGAACGCAACACAATCGGTATGAAATATTTATTACCACTTTAAGCAGCAGCTAGTTGAGATTTAAGATTGGATTAATGAAGGGGTTTTAATTTCTGGCTAAGGGTAGAAAGCTTAAACCTGGAACATTTCCTCAATTTCCTGGTATGGCTTTGCAATGGGCAAGATTTGAGATGGGAGCGCACAATTCGATTCATGCTTTCCCCTTGCAGAGCTCTCTCCAGACACGTTCGATGCAGAAGGAGATCAAAGCAAGCAGGCTCCAGACAAGTGGCTCAAGTGGCTTGAAAAAACTCTGGGGAATAAGGGCTGGAGCACTAGACATGAGCCTTTGGATTTTAAAATGAGCACTCCTGCCAACCACCATCCTATAGAGAGCAATGTTAATGGAAGGCTGGTACATTCCCTGTGACAACGGCTCGTGTGCCTGCATTTTTTTGCAGTATGTCTCAGGGCTAGAGGAGGGGAGAAAAAAACCCTTCTCTCTGAAATTTGTCAGTCAAAATTTCAAGCTGGGAGCCAACCCTTATTGTTTCAAGTGGCCCAAGTATTGTTTTTCTTAAGTGTGGAACCACCAAGGTTTTGCTATTTTTATTCACGCTGCACATTCATCTGCAGGGTTTCCCCACTTAACACAAAAGCAAATGTTCTTCTTTGATAGAAACTAAAATGTTGCCAGGCTTGAAAAGTAGTCTACCATGCTCAAGCTCAAATGGGGATATTATTTTCCTTTTATTTTCTAATTCTTCTGATGTACTAACACTGAGCAGGTTAATAACATGCAAATCCTGGCACAATGGAGTTGTCTGGAGGTACCATGTCAAGGAGCCATGTAATAATTGCTCTGGGCTATGCAGACACCTGGAGCATCATCTCTGTGATAATGGACCATTCTCACCATTTCCACCATAATGGTTCCACACCATAATCCATATCCTGGGCTGCAGCAAAAGAAACTTGATTTAATAAACACAAGCAGGCCAACGGAGGTGATTCTTCCCCTCTACTCTGCACTCATGAGACTCCACCTGGATTGCTCCATCTGCCTCTGGGGCCCCAGAAAAAAAAGGATGTGGACTTGATGGAGTGAGTTTAGAAGAGGCCACAAAGATATCAGAGGACTGGAGCACCTCTGCTATGAAGACAGGCTGAAAGAGTTAGAGCTGTTCAGACTGGAGAAGAGAAGGCTTCGGGGACACCTTAGAGCACCTTTCAGTACCTAAAGTGGCTACAAGAGTGCTGGAGAAGGACTTTTTTACAGGTGTATGTAGTGATAGGACAAGGGGGAATGTCTTCAAACTGAAAAAGGGTAAGTTTAGATTAGATATCAGGAAGAAATTCTTGACTGTGAGGGTGGTGAGCCACTAGCAGAGTTGTCTGTCTGAGAAGTTGTGGGTGCCCCATCCCTGGGAGTGCTCAAGGCCAGGTGGGATGAGTCTTTGAGCAGCCTGGTGCAGTGGAAGGTGTCCATGCCCATGGCAAGGGGTTGGAACCAGACAGTCTTTAAGGTCCTTTCCAACTCAAACAATTCTGTGATTCATCAGGAAGGCACTGATGCATTAAACCACTGCCCTAATTTGCCTAAATACTGACTGCTGCCACTGCCTCCAAGGATCTCATTTTCAGCATGTGCTGTGATGATACCAGGAATCATGCATATTTTCTCCTCACCTCCCTCTTTTGATTCTTAATTAATAGACCCAGCCTGGGAGCAGTAGAGGCAGAAAGATTTTGCACAGCTCTAGACAGCAAGGCCATAGATGAAAAAAAGGCTTCCATGCTCTTCACACATTTGAGCCCAAAGCTGGCAGGACCCATGACTTGGGGTAATACAGCTTCAACACCCATTTTGCCTGATGGATAAGACTGGCCATCAAAGCTCTTTGCCTCTTGTGCTGACAGCCCCATCTATGGCCCTGATTATATCAGGAGATCTTTCATTTGTACAAGGTGGTAGACAAGCATTTCACCATGATCTCAGTATATGTTTGTCCCACACATTGCACCAGTCAGCTGTGGGATTGTTCCTGGCCTCTATTTCCTGGTTCCAGCCAGTTGAAGACATCTGTGGAGCAGCATCAGACCTCAGAGTCTGACTGAAGTCTGCCAGGCTTGCTGAGCCACCACACTGCACAGCAGCCAAGACAACAAGCCTGGCATTAAAGAAATAATGCCAAAGACAGGTCAGAACCCCAAATTTCTATGTACTGTCTCCTTTTCCTGCATTTCTTTTGGGAAATGCATTCACATGAATCCATTAACTTAGGATATTCCCAATGGAATATGAACTGGATCTTCAGGGGCTTCCTAGCTAGCTTCCAGTGCTGTAAATATCTTTACTTCTCTACATTTTCAATGAAAGTAGTTTTGTTTTCCCATGTGTTTCTTGTGAAATGACATAAGAAAATAAAGGAGTGTTTCTGGGCCTAGGGGAATGAACTCCCTCCTTCATGAGAAACCTATACCTTAGGCACTTCCCTGCTTCCTTTTGTAAACATCCTTGTGCATGCAGGTGCTGTTGTGCTCACACACAACATACACGGCATACACAGCACGCAGCAATGGTGCATCTCCAGGAACACACAGCAAGTTATTTATGGCCTGAACTGTATGAAAAACCTGGTGTGAATGGATGTGACATGGCTCAGATAGGTCTCCAGGGTCCCAGACTCATGCCCCATGTGACAGGGGACAGTCTGCCACCAGAAATGAACTTCTGATCAGGAAGTTGCACCATGGTGTATCCAGGAAGAGAGAAAGGGCAGCAAGCTTTTAGCCAGAGGCTGGCACAGACCAGCCCTCCTACCCTGATTTCCACTTGACTTGCAGGAATTTCATTAAAATCTGCCATTAGACTTTCCTTGACCAGGAAGTAAAATTATGGGGTTTTGTGCTATCTCGTGGCACTTCCATTGGTTTATTCTAAGTCTTTCTAAGCCTTTAGGCTTCATTTCACATTGTTGTCTCTTGCTGTCCTTTCTACAGTTTCCTTCAAGGCTCCCTCAAGAAAGAAGAAGAGCACAACCATCCTAGAGGTTAAAAAAGAACAATTCTTGGATGTTATGTTGGCTACACTTGTAGCAACACAGAAAGCCCTTTATGCTTCTCATGTACCCTGTACATAAATTTTGATCTGGATTTATGTACCTGCTCTCAGCTTAGCCTTTCTCCAGCAGGTCATAATCTCTCTTTGTGCTCTGCCACCTCTATGTCTCAGCTGATTGCCCCTTTCCCAGTTTCACATGGAATGAGATGAGGCAAGATGAGCAATTTAAATGTTATGACCTTGTTTGGTGGCCTTGCTCCAGTTGATGTGGGTGTCAGAGAAGTCCCACTGGCATTTTAGGTACTGTGGGTGTTTGTCCTGTACCCCATGGTTGTACCCACCCAGGCAGTTCCTGTGACCCCTCACAAGTATGATGGATGTCCCAAGCAGATTAAGGGACTTTCCCAAGATTTTGCTGTGGACACAACAGCCTGGGACCTCCCTCATCTCAGAGCCACTTCCACAGTCCTGCAAACCACGATCTGTCCCAGCATGCTTGAAAATCACAGAGCTCTAGGGAATGGAAAGTTTATATATAGGGCAGATTTCCTGGAAGTCATAAATTGATGGTTTTATTTAGGCTCTTAGCAGAATTGCCATGAGAAATCAGAATCTACTGGGTTACTTTGCAGGGAAATACATGTGTGAAATATCCCTGAGCCAAGCCCCTGTCCAAGTGTGGGCACTTTTTCTCAGCTTCCCTCTGCTGCTCACACTCTTTTCCACTAGAGCCTGTTGCTCTGCACAGCAACATTTGCACCCCCGTGCAGAAGCTGTGGGGTCCTGAACATGGTATTTTAGAAATCTCATCTCTATAGGGTTGCAGGATATGATGCTTAAAATATCTGTGGCGGCTGGAATGAGGTCTCCTAACTCTGGCCAGCCCAAGGGAGTCAGCAGTGGGAAGGATGCCTTGCAGAATTGCCCCAGAGCAGGGAGGGAGCCTGAGAACTCTGCCTCAGCTCTGTGTGAGCTGAGCTGGGGAAGAGCTGCTCTGGAGTTTCATGAAGACAATGACTGGGTGATTAGTGACATAAATTCTTTAGTAATTAGCGGACATTAGCAGCAAGGCAAAATCAGGTCTCATGCTTGAATTTCAAATCATTTTTCTAAGGTGTTAGAAAAACCACCTGGGCTTGGCCAGAGCATTGGTTCCCAAGCCACTATGGTGCAATACAGAATTCCAGTAGAAGAGCAGTCATGTAGCAACTTTAATTTATGCAATGTTTTCTGTCATCCTTCAATGATTTTCCCTTACTTTTAGTATGAAATTTCTAAGAAAGCAAAGTTTACCTGATTCAATTTGGATATGAAGTTTCAGAGCTCTCCTTAGCAACTCATTGTTCTGGTTTGCTTGTTGCAAACAAGCTTAATGGAAACATAAAGGGCAGATCAGAGCAAAATTAAAAAAAAAAAAAGAAAACTGTAAAAAATAATGAAAAAAAAAAAATCTGACCCACATAATTTAACGATAAATATTGTTATTTAATTTCACCGTTCTCTTTTGGAGTGTGATAGCATAGATGTTGTTATTTTTTAAAGGAAGAAATATGACATCCCATTTAATTTCCTCTGAAACAAGACAATCTGGCTTACCAAATATAGCCTGACAAAGAAAAATAGAAATTTCCTGATCAAAGATCCAAGAGTGCAGTGCTCCACCTTAAATCCCTCCCACCTATTAGGTCCCCCTTTAGACAAGACAGAGAAACAAATTTCTCACACATCAATGATGCTTCCATAATCAATTTCAAATAGCCCCTTGCATAGGGATGCAAATCTTAGCTTTCTCTTAATAAAGCCTTTTAGAAGATGGATGTACTGATCTGATATTATTAAACGAAAAGTGGTCTCTTTTTAATCTAGAGATGCAGGGGCGTTAGTAACAGAGTGAATCAAAGGCCTGGTCTCTTTCTCTTCCTAATTATCAATAGTGTTTTATAATCTTATTAATATTGATACACAGTATACTGAAGATCTGTTAACGTATAATGTATGTGGAGGATAATTAACGAGATCCGAGTCAGATCAATCGCCTATTTGACAGAAAACGGTGTGTGGCTTATAAATTATACATATGCTAGGTATGGCTAGAAATGTTTAAAGTTTCAGTCCAATCCTTCCAGTACAGCACTGGGAAAACTGATGAACTTAAAGGCACAGTCCCTTGCCTGTTAGGTTTATACTGTACACTCAGAGGAATAACTCTTATTTAAAAATCAAAGAGTTCCATTAACTGCCAAGATCTCAAAGCAGCACAGAAAACACACCTTCTCCTTGTGAAGTGCAGCTAAACAAAAGGCAAAATCTTGTAAGAAAAAGGATGATTAATAAAAGTGAGGTAATTTTCCTTTTGATTTCTGAGAGGAGGTAGCATGCAGGATGTTCCAAATGACAGAAATGATCCCACATCTTCACACTGGCCTCTAACAAGGTTAGACTTGCTAGTGCAGTAAATACAATTAATAATCCCAATTAATATTGCATGTTTTGGTAGGTTTGAGAGCATGAAAGCTTTCCACAGATTACTCTTCACTCCCCAAAGCAGACGTGGCGTGATGAGACGAAGGGATGGAAATGTGGAAATAAAACTTTCCTTTTTTGTTGTTGCAGAGCTCCTGATAAGCATGGGGCTGAGATGAAAGGAGATGTCAGGTTTAACAAAAATAACATATTATTATTATTAATAATTTACCTCAGGGGTATGACCCAGTGCAATAATGACTGCTTGAGGCTGTGAAACTACACCAACATTTTGAAAATGGCTCAGACTTGCTAAGCTTTTCCACAGCAGACCTTGGGGCATGTTCAGCTGTGGTGTGGGGAGATATGATTCCCAAGGTGGAGAGGCTGTGTCAGTCCCTTGTGTTTCATGTAGGAAGGCTTGAATCAGATTAAATAGGCAGAAACTCGGCTTCCTCTGAAGTCAAACTTCTACTGATGTCAGTGAGAGTTTTGCTTGAGAAAACATACAGGCAGTGCCATGCCAGATCATGCTTGAGACACGATATACTTCATCAAGTGACCTATCTTACAGGAATCAGCACCCAGTGCTGTGGAGAAAAGCATAAGCTGGGGTTGCACTCATCCTTGGTGTGGATAAATTCCCTCCTAGCACATTCCAGACTATGCCCACCACTGGAAAATGCAGGGAGGACAGAGTTCATGGCTGCACTCATCTTGGTTGCTTTCAACTACACATACCTCACAAACCTGCCTCACAAGAAATTTTTCAATAGGTATCTTTGGGTCAGAACCTTGTTTCACCTTACCTCTGAAAGCAAATTGTTTATCCACAAAGACAGACTTCAGGGTTTTTTTGTTTGGTTGGTTTGTTGGTTTGTTTTGTTTTCCTTTTCTTTTTTTCCCCCATGAACCACTACATAAGCTGTATGCCTGTATAAATACCCCAGAATTTTGAAGCAAGCCAAGTACTCTTAGTGGCGCTCGTGACAGCATGACAGGCACCAAACCTGTCCCTAAACACAGCCTTTTTTGAAGTTAGAGATTCAATTCCACCCAATTTACCCCTGGAAGCTGAATGATCCTCAACAGAATTACCCACAAAGGAGTTTGCAGAAGCTGACAGTTCGTTTGTAATTAAGCCTTTACCATATGACTATGCGTGACCTGGCGTTTGTTGCAGCAGAAGCCGATGGGCAGCCAGGAGCCCCAAGCTGGCTACCAGCGGCAATGCCTGGATACCGCAGAGCTGCCTGATGGAGACTCTTAGGATTAGCAAAACTTTTCCTGAGTCATCCTTTGTACAGGCCATGTGGGGCCATCTCAATCAAAGCGTCCAGCCCGCCTGTGGTGTGGTGAGTAAAAGACTTGCCTTGTTAAGGTAAGTGGAGGAAAATTGTTCTCTGCTTTGCCAGGTGAAGTGTTAAGTACAGGATCCATCTCAGGGAAGGACAGGAAAGGCTTTCTAGATTACAAAGGCCATTACTTAATAGCCGTGCTGTCCCTTGAGCCAAGGTTTAAAGTAAATTATTTAAATTATAATATTATGCCCTTTCCCCTGAGAGGTTCATAGGGCTGCACTAGCATGAGGGAGTGTATGCTCACAGCCTCCAGATGAGGCAGCTGTGGCATTCAGGAACTCAGGTCTAAGTGCTCAAAATGACCATAACCTCAGAAAATGTAGACACCAAACCAAAATCAGCAACAGTTTTGATACTAGTGAATTCCTCACAGTCTCTCAAGATGAGTCAGTAGCTAAATCAGGTAAAACTGCTCTGGTCTCCTGACTCCCCAGCTCTGTGTTTGAACCATTAGACTCATGCTTCCTTTTGTCCATTAGTGGCTTCATTTCTGTCTCACAGCATTAATTCAGGTTATGTAGCTTGCAGTGTTCCATATAAATGAGCTTAAGACCACACAGGATCACAGGAATCAGTGTGGTCAGGAACTGCTATTGTCTCTCTCTCACACCTTCTCATAAAGGATCCACTGGAAGATTTTTAATTGTGTCCTGTCCCCTGATCCAGGCATTGGTGTGGTCACAACCTGGACAGACTCTGGGCTTACGTGTCCCCTCAGTCTGCTTCCCTGTCATTCTCTCCAAGCTGCCTTCATTCCCATTTTACACTTACCTTTCTTTCCACTTTCTTGACATACGTTAGCCTTGGTTAACTATATTGAAAAAATATGCCAAAAATATTTTTAACTGGAGGTCAAAACTGCTTCTCCAGTTAAGTGCTCTAATCGTGCATTTTTGCCAAATCTTTCTCATTAGAAAGTCAAGATCAGAAGTCTCCTTTTTGTCCCTATTTTCCGTGGGACAGGGATATCCATTCACAAATGCTGTGACCACATTGCCTTATCCTCCAGGATTCCGAAATGGGGGAAAAAAAAAAAGAGAGGAGAAAGAAAAAGAAAAAGAAAAAGAAAAAGAAAAAGAAAAAGAAAAAGAAAAAGAAAAAGAAAAAGAAAAAGAAAAAGAAAAAGAAAAAGAAAAAGAAAAAGAGCTATTTTTCAGACCCAGATGCTTGAAGCTTTAAAGGGAAGGCTAAGGTATCTCATTTGGATGTTCACTAGCTAATGCCAGGCCAGGAATCAGTCTTTAAGCACCATTCTGTAGGACAAAACACAAAGAATTAACTTTAAAGATAGCATAGCAGGAGAATTGAGGTACAAATCAGCTACAGGAAGGGACAAATTAATAGTAAGTAGGGAACAGCAAGTTCAGATAGCGGGGAAGCTGTTCTGGTTTGCAATGTTTGGAATGAAGACATCCCCCTCCTCCCCAAAACAGGCTCCAGCATGCCCATGGTTCAGGCTGTGAGATATTTATGGCCTAGCCAGCATCAGCCTGAGGCCATGTAAACAGAGCTATTGGATCCTATTTTGGAGAGAGAGTTGCACAACACTGGCTTTTTTCATGCAAAATTGAGGATGTGTATGCATTTTGTAGTGCTTTTGGCTACAGAATCAGCCCTGGAGCAGGGAGACTTGGGTGCCACAGCTTAGCAAGGACAGCTGAGCAGGCCCACCCTTTCCACACAACCTTCCCCAACAGTTTGGGAAACCAGTCCCATGATGGACAGACTTGGGAGGTCAGTCCTGGAGGTGATAGGGGCAGACTCTGCTCCTCAGCCCCCAAGGCAAGTTTGGAGCAGCAGCCAGGCTCCCTGCCCGGGCCTGGAGCTGCTTGAGAAGCTCTGAACACCATCCCAAACTTGAAGTGTCAGCTGTCCAGGAGGAGCCTGTGGGGCCACAGAGGTGAGCTGAGCAGCACTTTCTCTGCCCTGTTCCACTCCTCCTCCCACTCTCCTGGATGCTCTAAATTACAGTTTGATGCTCATTACCAAGTCAGGGGGTGTTAATGAGCAAGGAAAAGGAGGACATTGAGTGTGTGGAGGCAGAGAGCCCGAAGAGGTGGCACCACCACACCACCTCTGAGAGGCAGGAGGCCAAGCCACAACATGTTGTGTCTCTGCCTTCTCATCCACGTGCTCTCCCTCTCTGTCTGGCTGCCAAAAACAAGGACAAAGAGAGAGGACAAAGTCTGGAGCCTGTGGTTGGGGAGGAGCAGGGACTATAACCACGCTTCAGTCCCCGCCCCACCAGAGGAGGGCTCATCACCCATGAAGGATGGCTGCCTGTAAGGATGCTCTTTCCTCAGCTAAATCACGCTGAAAAGTCTCCCTGTCGAGGTTTTGTCAGAGGCTGTCAAAGCACCAAAGGGACAGAGTCTGCATCCTACATCTAGGTGCCCCAATTTATATTCCATTACCTTTCTCAGCCTTTGTGATAATATGCCAGATTTTACACTTGAGTAGCCGAGGCCCTGGCACATTTCCCTGCCTGCCATTCTGTTGTGAATGGAGGTGGAAGTGGTGAAGCCTTCCTCAGCCAATGCTGCCCCAGTGAGAGTGGGGTGTGCCGGTGCTTTCACATCAACAGTTTGTTTAGAACTAACTGGTGCCACTTCCCGGTGTGTAAAAATCCTCAGCGATTTTGATTTAAATCGTTTAAGGTTGAAACGTTTTCCCCTCCCTAAAGAAACACTGTTTTACAATGAGATAAGTTTAGTGGGAAGTCTATAAAGCAGAGTTAAGCACCTTGGCAAAATCCAAGGGTAAAACACACAGGTAGTAAATGGTTTGTAGATTGCATCATTTCCTGGAGTCCTTGGAGAGAGTGTCTTTACATCTTCTTGGGTTCAAGCACAGTACAATTTCACCAAAATTCAGAATTAAGTTTTTAAGGAGTTTTACCCAGCCTGGGGTTAGAGAGAGGACGAAATTATTTTCAGGGAAGGGTTGTGTGTCCTGGCCATGACCTGGAGACTGACCCATCATCTCATAGCGTTTCACGCCCTACACTCTGCATTGGCTTTGGAGGGAAATACAGACACCAGCTTCCTTCATGCAGACACACTTTATAATCAACCTGGGCTGCTCTAGCAAATACTAGTAGAGCGTATTAAAGATCCATGTCTTTCCCCCAGCTAGTGGAGTTAACTAAGAAGCTTTACTTATTGAGTAAAGCCAGAATTTTACAAAAATCTCATTTCCCAAGTAGGCAGCAAAGGAAGAGAGCAGAAATTTTAAAGGCCTCAGCACCCTGGGTGCTCACTGAAGACTAAGTCCTTTTGAGAATCTGACTGTTAAGGTGTCGCCATGGGAGTTAGCAGAAGTATTGAGCACTTGAGAAAAACAGACCTGAGTTTCATTGCCTGCAGGTATACTTACCTAGAGTTTTTTCTTAGGATAAGACTTCAAGAGAAAGTGGCTCTAACATAGTGGCTCTCTTCTCTCTTCTTTCTTCCCCCTCCCTTCTCACTCTTCAGTCAGGCAGTTCAGCTCACTCACCCACTGGAACACTATTCACATTTTTTGCCAGTTGAGTCTTCTACCCTGTGGTGGGCTGTTTCAAAAAAGCACTGAGCCTGATTCAAGGGATGTGGTGCAAAGGAAGAAGAGCTGGTGCCAGGAAAACCCCCTAAGTCAGCCATTCACTGAAAGTCCATGCACCTCCACCTTGCTGTGTGATCCCAGAAAAACACTGGAAGTAGCATGGCTGCTGAGATGGATGGGCATGGCAGCTCTGGTAGCATCTGGACTGCTCTGAAAAGATGGAATAGAATTTGTGTGCTTGAAATGTTTTGAAAATTTGGCACCAGCAGAGAAAGAAAGAAGTTTTCAAGTGGTGCTAGTAATTTCACTTTAAAATCATATTGTAGTCACTTATGTACAATACAGACAATATTTTGTTTCCCTTCCTTAGGTAGCTGTGGACTTGAGGGCAGATCAATTGTTTTCTGTCTTTAAATCCACACAGAACCAAAATAATGATTTTTTTCTGCCACTTTCCAAATGCCCTATTTTAGGGAAAGATGCAAATACCCCACAGCATCTTCATGCTAACTAAACAATAACAATTTCTCTTTTAATAGTAAGCCCAGAAAATTAGAAGTTAACATAACTGTAATATTTTTCTATCTGTTAGCCACTCTTTTAATCCTCCTCCCCATCTTTTCAAATCCTTGAGGGAAGCAGATGAGCTTTCAGGATGCCTGAAGGTTCCTGTAGATATATGTTTGCAGAAACACACTCACTGGAACCTTTGCTCTCCGTTAATCCATGCAGGTCATGGTGAGCATACAAACCCCAGCCACCTTGTCCCTCAACAAAGATTTACTAGTCAGTGCAGAGTGAAGACACTATAGTTAAGGCTACATTGACCTCTTGAAAGGTTTTATAGAATATTCACTCATCTCCTGTGAAGTATTATCATAAATAAACAGCGGTGCAGAAATGAATGAAGCACATTTCATGCCATAATACATAAATGCATTTACTTCACAAATTGCAGGAGTCACTGTAACCAGCTGACTCGTTGAAAAACACGGTACAGTTTTGGAAGATAAACTTCTAACTAAAAAATTGTCTATTACACACATAGATACTGAGTTACTAAACATAATACACATATCAAAATATTATCTGTGTAATAACTGCAAAGGCACAGATAAATCGCTTTATCATGCACCTTTGCCTTCATGTGTTTTGCTGTTTTCCAAGGGTTCAATCTTATCCGTATACACTTTACCAGCACTGGAGCTTTGAACTTTTGAAAAGAAAGAGTGAAAATATGGCTGTTATGGAAATCAGAATCAGTGAGAAAATGCTCTTAAATTTAAAGGGGAGGGGGATGGGGGGGAGCAGAATGTGAGTGAATCCTTAAAAGCCCTCCACTACCACAGCTAAAACTGAAAATTTTTCAAACCTGATCCAGGATTAAGAAATAATACTCCTCTAAATTTCAAGGGGAAAAATTGTGCACACATATTGTGATATCTGTCATGAAATTGTGAGTTCTGCAGTATGTAGTTTGAGGGGTTTTTCCATTTTTACGACAACTTTGACCAACTCACTTTGACTTGCCAGCTAAAGTGCTGAAAGCACTCATGTCTATTTTACAATCCTATGGCTAATCCCTTTGAAATCTTGGGGCCTACCTATTTTTGTAGAGCAGAGCATGTGTATAAGAAGAAGATTTATGAGAATACTGGCAGGAGTTTTGTACCACTGGAAGAAGATACCAAGGTCTTAGTGAAGGTGATCAGACTCTGGAACAAGATGTCAAGAGAGACTGCAGCATCCTCTTCCCTGAAAACAGCCAACCCTCAGGCAACCTGCTATAGCTGCCCCTGCTCTAAAAGGACAATCTCTAGAGATGCCCATTCAGCAATGATGTGATCTGTGGGTGCTTTAGAACCAAAACGAGATAAAGAATTTGTATGCTGAAAATTGCTGCAGTGTTACACATAGCAAAATAATACAATGAGAATGGTGCAACACACGTTGCAATGTTTCTCTCCTTTGAAAGTCAGTGATTGATGTATGGCTGTTAGAAAGAAGTGGTTTTTTTAGAAGTCAACACACTCTCTCAAATACTTTTCTTGAGCTTTTTAGATCTCTTTTTCCTTAATGCGCTCAAATGCTAAGCACCATTCCAAATTCATGTCAATATATCTATTGACATCTTTCTTGCTGTTTTCCTCTTCTTCTATTCTCTGTGGTATCAGTCTTGCCAACTGCTTCTGAGATCTTTGGTTGTGATCTAGCAAAGCCCTTAAGCACATGCTTAACTTTAAGAATGCAAACAGTCTTTGTGAATTCAGCAGGACATTTCCTTTAACTGCTCGTCTGGGCTGGGGCCAGAGTGCTCAGTGCTCTATATACAGATCGAAATATAATAATTCACACCCAGTTGGTCAGAAAATCACTGCAGAGCAGTGCAGTAAATTGGAACAGATTTTTCCCAGTCCTTTCACAGGATCTGGCCTGTGAAACACTACAGAAATTCTACCAGCTCTGAATGTAGTTTATAAATTAACAGAATTCAATTCATCAGCATATGTCATGGAAAATACTGGTTTATACACAAAGTTACTTTCACATGCACATATTTTCTCTTCATCTCCTTCTCCTTCTCATGCATGCACACACATAGACACACTTAGGAGACTTAGGCCTGCTTGACTCTGTATCTTACTGTGTTCCTCAGCAAATGTCATTACTTATAGCTTCTTCTAAAGTTCAAGAAATCTGCACAAATTGCTAGGTAAAAGTTCATGATACTTTAAGCTCTTAAAAGGCATTTTGGGGGAGGCTGTACAGAAGTTTACCAGCAGGCTGCAGATAAGCACAAACCAGGCAGAGGTGCAAACACGAGACCAGTCTGGCACGGTCAGGCCAAAGGTCTGAGTTCTTGCTATACCAGGTGCCCAGATAAGGGCATAAGAACAGGGCAAATGTATCCTGGCATTTATATGTCCCAAGTTTATTCACTCAGCTTCCAGCAGCTCAGGACTTCCCAAGACAGAATGGCATATCAAGATTTACTGGTACATTAATTTTTGTAGTGCTTTTAATTCCATTACTTTATCTAGTCTCCTTTTTTTCATCTGTGCAAATTTCTGGCACACGAACTTCTGTGGCAAGAAGTTTCACAACTTGCTCCAGTCTGTACTCTGTGAAGGAGTACAACAAAACATTTGCTCTTTTTTGTGAACATACCACTTGCTTGCCTCATTCAAGAACTAGGGGCAGCAAAAGAAACAGCCATTTCTTACTTGCCTTCCATGTGCCATTCATGATTTTATATTCTACTATAACATCCCCCTCTGCCAGCTATTTGCTTAGCAGAAAAATCCTCCTCCATCTAATCACTCTCCTGTAACATCCTTTGTACAAAGGAAGAGCTGATGTGCTGGAAGAGGCAAGCTGTCTGCTTCAACAAGGTACTTCCAGGGGAATTGGAACTCCCAGGCTAATGAGGCCTGGGCCAAGAGACTCTGCTAAGTTGTGATTGCTTAAACTTTTGCATTCAGGTAATGAACACCTCTTCGTGCATCTACTAAAGTCTGCATGCAGCTAGCTGTGAGCTGTAAAATAGTGTCATACATGAATGGCAAAAGCAAACCATCCTTTCTTTTCACTGCTAAAACAAGAGACTCCTTAAATGAAAAAAAAAAAAAAAAAGTTAATTATTCTGCTGGTTCCAAGAACCAAAGTTTGTGGCTCTCTTTTTTTCTCATTTAAGACACAGCAGTGGAAGATTGAATGGCGGATATGAGGCCAGTTTCTTCCTTGGTGTATTTACTTTAAATTTTCTTTGTTGATTTTTAAATAGCTTGCAGGTGTATGTGTATGTGTGTGTGTCTTAATTTATTGTACACTACCCTAAGGTTTAGACAGAACTGTCCAACAAACAACATGACTACTAAAAAAATGATTATGCAGTTCAGATTAGTAACTGAAAACAACAAAATAAATGGACTACAACAACAAAAAAGCAGGTTTTTTAATGTCATGCTAAAATTTCTTCTTGCTGAGTATTGTACATATTCAAGACTGCAAGACTACCTCCAGCTCTGAGAGCTGATATTCACACCTACTTCCAGATATGTCTTCTCTTCTGATAAAGACAGTTATTGTTAACCTGCTTTGCATTTCTCATAAGCTGTGCTTTTTGCTGCATTTGTTGCCACAGCATTCCTTCGTGTCCGAAAGGCCTAAATCTCATATTCCTGCTATAATGCTTTGAGACCATGAGATGTGTCACCAAAATGCTGAGAAAAACAGAGGCTAATGCACTGCCTTTATTCACAAGTGTGTTGCCTTATGTACCTCAGTTAATCCAGTACTGAAATGGAATGAAATATTGGCTCCATGAATGCTAGCAGCAAAATCCACTGACATCAAGGAGGTCAGGAATCTACTGACTTCTGCCTGTCAGGTGTTGCAAACCTGTCTGAGCTGATGTCTGTAAAATAAAAGAAGAGATAGAAACCCAAGGATTCAACCTCAAAACTTGGGGCTGCTCTGGGAATCTGTAACTCTTACAAAGTATCTCCTAATGGACATTCTTTCTTCTTGTTTTTCTTGGCTGCTGTTGAGTGTTTCTGGTGTGCCCAAGCAGGGTGAGCACTGGCCGTGCATCCAAATGTAGCAGGTACAGTGCGTCTGCCCTGGGATGTTAATGAATGTTGGCATCAGGAGACTGGCAAGGGAAGAGACCTGTAAGAAAAGCCTTTTATTTCAAAAAGTTCTTCTGTGCCCCATGTCTGGGGGACAGAGTTTAGTGCATGTCCACTGGGTTGCAGAATTTCTCAGCACTGTGCCTGACAATTTGTGCTCTGTCAAAATTGTTGAGCTAAAATTTGCAAAATATTCTGGAAGTGTCAGCTCTCCAAAACATTAGAGGTGCAGCTGGTATTCATTCTACACCCTCCAATAGCAGAGCTAAATGCACTTAACTGAATGTGAGTCTCTGGGATAAAACTTGGCTGTTTTACATGAACAGCAAAACCTCATCAGTTTTTTTTCATCAACTTGACCTTCATTTCTAAGTTAAAACACAGTGTTGCTACCCTCTATTCTAGCTTGGCTCTGCTTCCTTTGTGCAATGTACAAATACAAATATATTCCTCTTGCATTTAGGAGGTGTAGTACAAACATTATATACCGAGAGGTAGGACAGAACCCTCAGAGGTAACAGTGGGTAGCAGGGATACAGCTCCTATAAGACTCCAAACCAGACTTGATGTCATTAACTCTCTTTAGCACTTGGAGCTAAGACAATGGCACATTTAAAGTACATGGGTGGCTTCAATCCATTTCCTAGTGGGCAAGTGTCCACCTGACAAAAGCACTGCTAACATTGGCAATGTGTGAAGCACTGGCAGCTCACCCAGAGCAGCCAGTGGACAGAAACCCATGACAGGGATGCTCTCATGTTTTCAGAAGAATGTTTCCAAGGGAGGCATATGACAAACTGATGGGAAGCCAAGTGTCCTGCCACTTGGCCTGTATAGCCAAGGTGTTAGCATGGCACTGTTCCCATTCCCTAAAGACACGTTTAATCTTTGACAAGGCACAGTGTTTGATAGCAGAGTTGTTTACATATGCATGTGCTCAGCTGAGCTGAGGTGTGCTGCACTGTCAGTGCCACATCACTCACTGAACAGGCTTCCAAACACTTCTGATAGTTTTGCTGCTGAATAGAGAGAAAAAATGGACACATTTTAATCATTAAGCACTGTTTTCTTAGTGGTAGCTCTGTCCATAAAGATACTGTCTATGAAATCCTTTAGTCACAAGAAATAAAGTCAATGATTGATTTGTATTCTGCAATGCACCCTCTGGCTAAAACCAAGTTATAAGTACCAAATGGTTGAGACGGGGTTTGTGAAAGGGCAGTTATGTGAGTGGCACTAGAAGAAAAATGTTAATAAAGGGCAGTCCATTGAACTGAGGTTAAATACTTTCATACTTCTCAACCAGCTCAGAAATGTCCCTGAATTCTCATTAAAAAATGTTCTTTATAATCTGATGTTTTACCTTATTATGGAAGAGGGATCTTAATGATCAAAAATTATTACTTCCTTGAGGAGAAACAAAGGTAACGAGGATATAGCTTAAAATCCTTTATTCTTTTCATTTTCTTTAAGCATTTGTCTTGTCTTTTTGTTCATTTGTCTGGGCTTTATTTTATTTTTAGAGTTTAGTTGCTTTTTTAAATGAGTGAACTTGAAGAAGTTTGGAGGCTTGTCCCTAATTGTGTG
Organism: Agelaius phoeniceus; assembly: GCF_051311805.1. Lineage (NCBI taxonomy): Eukaryota > Metazoa > Chordata > Aves > Passeriformes > Icteridae > Agelaius > Agelaius phoeniceus. Next base: position 8,964,609 of record NC_135273.1, on the reverse strand, counting down.
CAGGCTCTTTAGTGCTCCTGAGGCAGAGCCAAGCCAGGAGGGCAGCCAGTCTTTCCACTGCCACACCAGGGACCAGCCACACTAGCAGCCTTGGTCAGCCTCCCTTCTCACACCCCAGAGCCCTCTGCAGCACTCCCCTAGTACCAGCAAAATCCACCCAAATATGTATTTGAGGTTTTGGGATTTTCCATACTGGCCTTGAAGTCTTAGAGAAACACAACCCTGACAGGTGCAGTTCACTAGAATCCTGCTTCCAGGTTAAAAATGGCAAAAATCCCAATATGCTGGGAAAGGACTTTGCAGAAATTATCAAATGCCTCCAAGTGTTTGAGTTGAGGTTTGGGATGTCATCGAGTCTGGCTGATGAAGAATGAGCTTGCAGGAGTTGATGCCAGGCACACAGTAGAAAACTTGGGCTTAAACCAGATGATTGTGTGCCTCACAGGTAGGACTGTGGACCTGGCACCTGGTACATCCTACAGCTGTGCCAGTTTTCAGCTGTGCCACTGGGTACAACCCAGGCTTTGGAATGCTTTGAGGTTGCCAGCACCTCATCTCTAATTTAAGCTCATAGAAAGTCCCAGGGAAGTTTTCTCTGTGTTATCATTGCCAAGGGGAGTGACTGATAAAAATGGTGTGAACTGACAGGTCTGGTGAGAGGATGCACAAGTGTTGGGAGAAGCCCTGCAATGGGCACGGGGATGTACTTGAGTGGAGATTCCCCCTCAGTGGCCTACACAGCACTGACCTGATACAGCAATTGGACTGACCCCCAAAAAAGTGTTGCAAAGATGTGTCTCCTCCTTAGGAAGGGGTGTCACATCTTTCTCCTGCATTAGGGAACAGCATATACCTTGATTTTAAACCATATACATGATAAGCCAACATTTGTTTTAAATTTTAAATGAGCATAAAATAGCATTTTTATAAGTGCTTGAGCCAATGCCTGTTTAGTTACAGATGGCATGTTTGAAAGCCAGGGCATGTTTGATTCCAGGCTTTTCTTTATAAACAGCTTAACCTTTTTTGTTTAACAAATGCTAGGTTTCAAACAAGTCTGTCTGTATTGACTGAGTAGCGTTTTTTCTGTTACAGAAGTGTTTAATCCTGAGAAAACTCAGATCTGAAAACCTCTTCGTTGGCTGAAATGTTCAAAGATTTAACAAATTCAGCAAGTGGGAAAATTAATCTTTGAATAGAAGAAACAATCTGACAAAATAAGCCATAAAAGTAGGTGCCAGGTGTCGCAAGGAAGTTCTTAATGCAGCACTTGCTTAATGTATACTCAAAATGCATCCACTTTTGTTCCAAGATCCAACAAAACATATGAAATTGGGTTACACCAATTCTCTTGATCTATGAATCTTCCACTGTGTCAAAAATAATACACCAAACAAACTTACATGTAAATGGTGTGATAAAATGATCTACCGTATACATTATCATCCATTAATATTGTTGGGGCTAATGCATTTCATCTGTCACGCACTTTGTTTTATATTATCCCCACCTTACTAAAAAAATACTATAAACTCTGCTGGGTTGACAGCCATGCAAGTTACCTGCTGGGAAGCAAAAGTCCAAGGACACTGTTTCCTGCCACTGTTTTGCCCACAGGTGCAGGTGGAGAAGGAAGTAGAACAGTCAGGTTTCGGGGAAAGGTGTGCTCTGCTCTGGGCATTGCCACTGTCCTTTGGACATGAAGCTTCATTTCTTTATGCTCATCTTCCACTGAGTGTGTTTGTAAATAAGTGGAGCTGCACCTGTTCTCACAGTACCAGTGTGACATGCCCCACGCTTGGCAGAAGCCTCCAGGCTCTGTAGTATAGCATAGTAAGTGAAAAATAACAATTCATAATAAGATGAGAGACTCTGAGATCACTCTGACCTTGAATTCTCTACTGTCTTTTAACAGGGAGAGGGTGAAATTGGATAGAAACAGCCCCCTCATTTTGTGTAGAGCCACCAATGACCCAGGCTGCATTTGAACCACAGCCCCAGAGGCAAAAGGCTTTGTGTCTCATTGCCAATTCACAGCAAGAACATAACTTGAGCCCACACACTAATGCTAAGCAAGGGCTGAGTGTTACTAATCCTTGTTCACATATCTACACCTATTAAAATCACATGTGTGAAGGTTTGCAGGACTTACTCTTTTACTGTAATGATTGGGCCTTTCATAATGTGTTCTTAAATATTTTTTTTTAAAAACTGGAAAAAAAAGGAAAAGAAAAAGACAAATGCAAGAACAATATGTGGCTTTCTTCCTCAGACATATTGTGCTGAATGTTGTTTGGCTTAAACTGAAACATGTTTTTAGAAAGCTGAGAAGAATGTTTAGACATAATGATTTAAAAGACTCATTATCACAGGTGCTGCACGTCATTCTCCAATTCATTCTTATTGCCAGAAAACCACCTCCACAAAGACTGCCTGGCAGTGTCTCTCCCACTGGAATGCTTGCCCTTCTCCCTGGCTGCATAATGTGTGGAGGGCAGGATTATCCAACTCACTAACCATCCCTCTTGGCCCATGAGCTCCAGGATGATGGCGAAAATCTACTTGGATAAGATCTTTTAGATTCTGACTTTCAATGACCCCATGACAGAACAAGACAGAAAACTGCTGCTTTTTAAAATGCTGGGTAGTTACTTTCAGCTGCTAACAGATTTCCTCATTCCTGACAGAATTTATAAGCATCCATTATAGTTCTTTTTTTCTTCATGTAAATTATGAGTACCAGACCTGAAGACCTTAAAGAATTCTCTTGAAAGACCATTTTATCCCCCCTGATGTTTGCACCCCCATGGACCAGGTGTTTTACAGGAGACCAAGTGGAGTGATGGAAGAGGAGACTGTTTAAAAATAAATATTCTCTGATTTTTTCAGCCAATGACAGCAGCCAGGGGTGAGCAATGGAACTTGTTTGTCCAGTGTTTTTGTGAGTACAGTCGCAGTGCTCATAAGTTGTGTGTTACAGTTACAATTCTTCATGATATAACTCTGAGCCCTTTAATGATACCTGTGCAATCATAAAAGTATCTTAATTGTCATATTACACACTATATTGTTTTTCTCCCTGATACTCTGGGAAATTATTCCAGGTAAATCACACCTGTCTAGCAGTTAAACAGCTTGAAATGTAAAATGCCAACATTTCTTCTCCTATGCTCTCTGTACCCATAATTCCAGTCCTACTTCTTTCACTGCCATTCTTCGATCCTTCTTTTTTTCCAGCATAAAGTCCTCTCATAACTTCAATATCCTCACATATTCAGGATCTTGGTCATCTCTTTTAAAAAGTCATCTGCAAAGTGACCTTTTTTTGCTATTGCTATAAAATCACAGCTTCTGAAACCCAGTGGTCTGAGGGGCATGAATAGATGTTCTCTTTGGGAGATGTCCAGTCATGTCATTCCAACTCCAAGCTGTCACTTACCAGTGCTCCTACAGGCAGCCAGGTTTTTTGTTAGAAGAAAAGAAGACAAAGTGTTTAGGTGTAAAATATATGTCATTATTTTACTAATGCTACTTTCTCACATAAGCAAATAGTGTATTTTTCATATATTATGCAATTATGCCTAAGAGGTGGTCTGTGTGGGATGAAATAAAAAATAATGGTCCATGAAATCAGGGATAGAAGGCAAAGTATCCACAGAGCAATATAAAGAATTTGTCTCCATTATACACAGATTGGGGAGCCCACATTCATTTTTTATTCATATTTTCTGTATCTGTTGTTGAATTGTTCACACAAATTATAGTCTAGAAAGTGATGTAGCCTTCCATTGCCTTGTGCATATCACACTTAGGAGGAACTAAACCACTTTGGTTTTATAAGGAAATAAAGCTTTAATGTAATGTGTACAAACACATGTGATCAAACTCAAGTAATCAAATCCAAGTCCTGTCATCAAGAAAAAATTCTGATCCTAAAACCAAATAGGGGCAGGAAACCTCTCAGAAGTCTCCACCTGCCCTAACTGCCAACACCTGTCAGTCAGTATCAATCCCCAAATGATGTCAGGTATCAAAAATCCAATGTATTTGTTGCATACACCTGTACTTTTCAGCTGAATTCCAGGAAAACCACCCCAGACACAGCCAGAGCAGAGCCAATCAAGCAGTTTGCTCCTGGTGAATCTCTAATGAGCCCTTGGGTGCTGGGTTGCTGTGAGTCTGAATGGGCCTCAGTGCAGTGGTGAGCTCCCAGCTGATTTTCTGGTTTTAGTGAATACATATTTTCATTTGAAGCCACTGCAAAACTTATTTCATGCTGAAAACAAGCATTTGTGGATCTCATAAACAAACAGTATAAATAAAGAAGCTAGCCTTCAAATGTGACTTTGTTCTAGAGAAATATTAAATGCAGTGCATCACACACACATTCGCAGTCACTTTCCCCACCCCACTTAATTTACACTTTCTTTTATTTGCAGGCTTTTAAAAAAGTCTTACCTAGCATAGCACAATTTGCCATCAAACCAAAAGGAAAAAATATAACCCAATACTTCACTCAGAGGTTGGAAATGCTGCAGACAGAAATTGTTAAGTCCTTAACATATCAATCCAGAGTTGTATAATTCACATCCAGAGCTGCTAGCAAGTCACGGGGGGGTGACTTAATATGCTCCCCAAAGTCCATTATGTTATCCATATCCAGGAAGATATCTGTGCCAGGGCTTTCTTGAATCAAAGCAATGTCCGCCATTCTTCAACTGTGAGCCTGCTGAGATTTTTTTTCCCAGTTTTTGGCAAATAGATATCTGGCTCTAGTACGTGCCAGATTGATGCACTTTGTGACTGATCCCTTAATAATATTCAAGTCTCTTAGCCCCAGAACACAAAAGCTCAGCAACTGCACAGATATCTACCTCCAATATTTTTTGCTGATATGAAAAAAAAATCCTATCTCCCTCCCCCAAAATGTACTCCCTCCCTTGTGCTAGATCTCACAATTTTAAATGTGGAGGGTTTTGGCTTTCATATAGTCTAGTGACAAACAGATTTGTTTTCAGTTTTAGCAAATGTAGAGAGAGACTACAAGTGAAAGAGAGAAAAAGAGAGGGAGGGAGGAGGAGAGAATATGTGTGAGTTTTACACTTGGGGTCCACATTGCATCTATGCAATATTTTCTAGTACATGTATCATATTAAGATGCCCTGCATGACTTCAGGGCTTCCTTTACCATACACAGCTATTACTCTTAAGCCAAACCTGTGTGTGGAGCTGTTTTCTAACTCTGATTAATAATTCCAAGGATATCATTGCTAAAAACGTTAACAACCACCTATTGTAAATAAAACGTTTTTTAGAAACCAGAAGCTAAAAGTAAACAGCCCAGTCTAGCTTCATTTCTTATGTTTTATTGCTAGAACCCTGTGAGACTCAATAGATGGAACTATTTCATAACATTGTGCTGCTGTATAATGCTCTTTAGTTACAATATCAAGATATATTAATACACATCTACATTTCAGTCTTCAGCAGTTTCTTTCATCGGAACAGATGAGATCTGAGCCACTTTTTTTTCCAGTCTTTTTTGATTTTTGGACCCCTACAAATTTCCAGTGAAAAGTATAGCCCCCTTTAGCATTTCCATATGCAGAGATTGCTCCATAGCATCTGCGAACCCATTCTCCTTAACCTTTTATTAGTAAAGGTAGCAGGAGTCTGTAGGTCACAGACTGAAAACATTTTCTAAGACCTTACAAGTTAATTAAAGTGCAAACTCCTCACCCATTTGACCAGCAACACCTCCAGTTTGCAAAAGTGCTAGAAAATGGACAGAGAGGATCATTGTCTGCCCAAGAGCAGCCCCATAGATGGAAACTCCACCTGGGCAACTGGATTTCCAGCTTCACTGTTAACCTTCATTCTTTTTGGGCAGTGGTAGATCTGTCAGTGGGAACAGTGGCACAGAGATCTGGAAATTTGAAGGCTTCTTGCAAAGGAAGCCACTGAGCCTTGTTACTTCACAAGTAAGATTTTGCTGTATTTTCAATACTACCAAGGCTTTTTAAAGTGTAATCAAGCTTTTCCCCCTGTTCTTTGGATGATATAAAAATCACTGCATCCTAGATGTTGTGGGCTTTTTCTTCTTTTTTTTTCCCCTTAGTTTTCTTTTTTTTTTTTTGTTTTGTTTTGGTTTGGTTTTGGTATGGTGCTTGTTTGTAATATATGAAGAAGACTTAAAAATTGTAGTCAAAGCTATTTCTTCACTGCTTGTTTGCATTGCTAGTATAGGTCTTATCTTTCACAGCAGACTACATTGCCACTGGAGTTTAAAAAAAAAAAAAAAGCAGGACTACCCATTAAGTGAAGATCAGAAGTTGAACAAATTGGGAAGCCACTTTTCATGGAACTGTTAAAATCCTCTGGTTTTGCTTATTTGCTCTCAACTATAACCTTGTGAAATATGCAGCTGAGATTAAATCATTGTCAAAGTTTCAGCCCTTGTGCCCTTCCATCAGGACGTGTGAGACTTCCCCCTGCGCATTCTGAGATAAGTCTGCACTATTTTTGTTAGAATAGTTCATGCATTTAGAGCGACTTGTTCCAGCACAGATAAGGCAAGTGGTGCTTTATGATGTACGAGCTGGTCCTGCTGAAGTGTGTGTTACAACAGCTGAAGTATCACTTCCCTGTCTACACTGCCAGTTTGGAGTAAATTGGGAGATTCTATTTAAGCTTTTTAAAAAAAAAAAAAAAAAAAGAAAAACAAAAATCTTACAAATCCTACAAACTCCAAGATGAACTCCTGCACAGAAATCCCCAAACTCTCCATTGGTACTCCTCTGTGGGAGGATGGTGGGTCTGAACATGTTTATTTCCTTTTTTTTTTTTTTGTAATAAAATGGAGTTAAGAAAAAATTATAAGAAAATCTAAAGGCAGTCAACAATATGTGCATTTTCCCCTAATAATCCCTCCAGTGACTGTAACTGCAAGGCATATAATGTGATCTTAGCTGGAAAAGGAAAAGGACTTGATATTTGTAGGTGGGAGAAGGGGTTCACAGAGTAAGCTCTGTGTGACCACAGCATTAATAGCACTGAATGAGCAGTGGGGTGAGCAGTGGGACTTGGGCAGTCTGTTCTCCATGCACCTTTCCCCATGGATCCACTGCTCTCTGCCACCCACACTGCCCTTTCCCTATGGACCTTCCCTCCCATGGCTGCTAAGCTGGACCTCTCTAACAGTCGTTAAATTGGAGGACATAAATATTGTTGATGTCTCCATCTCCTGTCACATTCAGCTGAAGTTAATCTGTGGTTACAAATGCTACAGCATGATGAGGTGAGCTGCTTTTCTCCAGGAAGCCAAGATAAAAGAGGTGAGATTGTCAGCCAACAAAACTAGGGAAAGTTAAACTTCATATATCTCTCTGATGAAAAACAAGCATAATAAATCTTTTAGAAAGTAAAACAAAACAAGGGCGCTCTATGTTGTTAAGAGAAGCAAATCCAGAAGGATTTTACAGAAACTTTTATGAGTTCTGGTCAAAGCTATGCTAGAATATCACGTATTCTATTGAATTAATGTTGGTGCCAGTTCAAGAGACTGCATCCCCAATGTCACGATCTTGGCATTTCTCTTAAAACCAGAGTTCCTAAATGTCTGTCTCTCAGAGTCTCTGTGCTTTCTTTATTAAAAAATTGAAATGTCTATCCATTAGAGTCCTTATGGTCAAGATTTCAACTATAGAATGCAAATAGGAGTGTACTGTACAGTGGCTTTATACTCCAGACAATAAATTTAGGGTATACAAAGACATTTTCTGTTGGCAGCTAGTAGCATTTTCCTTCTAGAAAGTATCTTCATTAGAAGTGAAGTCCAGCTTGTAGGGATATAAACCTTTTGTGTGTAGTCTCTGCCAGTCCTGCAGGCATTGGCTGCAGTCAATGGATTAAGTCAGGTACCATAGCAAGGTGAGGCATTGCACAGTGGGGATGTTTTAGTCTAGCTGGGATAAGCTGCTGTTTGGGCCTCTATATTAACTTTGCAGGCCACTCAGATGACCAGCTTGAGATCAGGAAAGACAAAATATTGTCTGATATGTTACTGTTGCAGATAATCTTCAAATTTGTTTTCACTGCCTTATCCTGCAATATGCAAAACACAAGCAAAGCCTTCTGCCTGTAGTGTCCCTCTGCTGCCAGGGAGGAAAATGTGAAGGCAAGAGGAGTTCAGTCATGGACCACAGAACAGCAGGAAAAGGAATGAAAGCTACTGGTGAGGAAAAGGCAATACAAGATGATACTCTTTTATAGTATTATATGGCTGGAACAAGAGGAAAATGAGTTTGAAATAGAATTGCAGTGCTCTTTTTTCCTTTTTTTTTCTATTTTCCCCAGAGAGGGTAATGAACAATCGCTGGAACAAAATTTGCCTACAGTGGAAGGGGAGTTCTGACTTGAAATATTTAAAACCAGGTCAGATGTCTTTCTAAATGAAATATTGTAGCTCAGCTAGAAATGACAGACTCATGGCAGGAACCACTTGTTGAAATTCAATGACCTCTGTAATACAGGACCTCAGAGCTGAAGATCATAATAATCTCCTAAAAATCCTACTTTTATTTATTTGTATTAAAGTCGTGCTTAGATTCAAATAACATCTGCTTGAAGAAAAAACCCTAAACATATTCTTGAAAATTTTGTTATGGTAAATCAAAACTAACATTGCTATTTTCTGCTAAACATTGCAAATGCACTCAGTAAAAATAGACAGTCATTGCCAAAAGAGAATATAATACCCATTTTCTAACATAAACAACTAGATTTGTGCACAGGAAGAATCTCATGGATTTTGGTAAAATATTCATGCACAAATTACCTAATTGGTGGAACAGGATTTCTGGGCATATCAAGTACCCAAGGCGCAGCAGAAGCTCCCTGCATGTCCTCAGGTGGCCATAGGTGGTCACTGACAACAGTTCTTATTTGTCCAGAAAAGAACAACTTAAGGTCTGATTCTGCAACCTTTTGATTATCCTCCCAAAGAGAGTGAAAGTAGTTTGCCACTTGGCAGGTTTGAAATCAGTAGGAAGAAAGGGATTTCATATTCCTACAAGATGGTAAATTGCTGCCTTGCCAGCTTTCCTGTAATTGTCCTGTACTGCAACAGTCAATGTTTCAGTTATAAATCATTTAGTTCTAGTGCCACAGGAAAGTATGCAAAATGGACTGCATGTGCTATTTTAGCTATGTTCTCCACTTCTGTCTGGACAAAGATTGCTTTAGGTCAGAGGGACAAAGAGAGCAAGCCTGAGGACACATGTATTTTCATAACCATGGGCACAGTTTCCCCAGGTCTTTTGAACATAGATTTCTCCAGTCTGGGCCAGCAAAGAAATCTAGAGGCCAATGTTATTCTATGTAATCTCTGCTTTCTTCTGCATTCCTCTTTGGAAAAGCACTGCCTTAGCTCCCTGCCTTTGAGAAGGAGGCTAAGCTAAGCAGGCTGGCAAGGCACAGAAAGAAGATGGTGCCTCAGGCAAACTGTGGTGATGCCAATTCTACCACAATGCCTTGAATGCCAGATTATGTCTTCCCACGGATGTAGGAGATGTCCTAAGGGTGCTGCTGCCTGAAGAATTACAGTGGTTCTTGTACAACCTGTGAGTTGTTGAAAAAAAGTGAATAGAGCAGGTGTAAATGATAGATTTGAGCTTCAGGTAAAAGAGCAGACAAAACACACTGGGTTTCTTCTTGTGAATGCAGGACCCACCCTTGCCCTTTGTGTCTCTTTAACTAAACAGAACAGTCTCCAGTGGAATTTTGCATCTACCAAATGCCTTGAAATCCAAACACGGTGCATTTTCCGTGGGACAGAGGCTGATCACAATCTTCTATGTCTTTTGGTTTGGAATTGCAACCTTCTTTCTGATCTCTCCCCTGTAAAACAGAGCTCTGTGGGATTAGGGTCCTTGGAGGGAGCTAATGGATCCAGAGAGCCGAGGTGGAAGGGCAGGAGAGCAGTTCCCTGGCTTCCCTTTTTCAGAGGCAAGCTTTACAAGGAGAAAGTAAGTCAAGAAAGACTGACTTGAAGAACCAGAGCAGAAAGGTCCTGAGACCTTTCTCTTCTTTTCCCAGTCTAGTAGATGGAGGATGTTTGGAATTACTCCTGTAAATTACTCCCCTTACATATGCCTCCTGTAATGCCTGCAGGTCCATTTCCTCTGTTCCTAGGGATCCTGCATTAAGTAAGGACAGGGAGCTCAGAAACCAGCTCCACTGGAGCTAATTGCAATATTTCAGGCTGCAAGAAGTTTCCCAGAAAGGATCCTGTTCCAGAGCGCCTGACAACTGCATCTCTCCAGAGACACCATCTAGAGGCACCAGCAATAGACAGAGCCTCTGATGCAATAAGTCTTGGAAGGACTCCTGAGACACAGGGAAAGCACTTGATGTTGCTGCTATCCTGATTGTTTTGGATAGCTCATTGTCACCTAATTGTGCTGTAGCAAGGTCTGTCCATTCCCTCCTGCCTGCTCATTTATGCCCTCAGGCTATGTAAACGCTGAATGTGCCTGAAACAACAGCCAACCACAAAGTCTCCAGTGCCACTCTTTTGGTATGCACTAGCTCAGATTCCTTGTTGCAAGAAAAACCTCTGTCTGCTGATAAATGGCAGCATATTTTACAAAGAGAGACTGCTCTGCTCCTTCAGCAGAGCTCTATCTCCTTGGCTGACTTGAAACTGCTTGATGTAGCTGGGAGGCCTTTGTCAAATGAGGAAGAAAAAAAGGAAGACATATGCTTCAGGAGCTGGAGGAAGAAAAGAAAAAGACCAAAGCAAGTTTTAAAGCAGAATTATTAATCAGAAAATTATTTGTTAGGAAATAGTAAAATACAGTAAATATCTCTATTATAAATGGCCTGGTCAAGCTATTGGAATACTCTCAAGGAAGTTAAGAAGGATTTTCCTGAGAACCCTTCTACTTTGTTTATGGATTAATAGATCAACTATTAATTAATATGATTGTAAGCTTCATGTGTCAGGAGCTTGTTTGCACGTGTGGTGGCATAGAGGTGGCTCTGTGCAAAATACTGGTAACAACTTCTTCTGGGGAGGAAAACTCCTTCATTCCTGTAGTTTTCTGTAAAATGAAATCTGCCTTTGGTGGCTCCTGAGAGGACTGCACTTCATGTGGACGTGTGATTCCAGCCTGCAGACCTTCCTGGGCTTTGGGCTGCGTGTTTAACTCTGGCCTTGCAGGAAATGCAGTACTCATTCACTTCCTAGCCTAAATTAAAACTTCCTGTCTTAGCCCAAAATGACCTCCTCTTGGTCACCCTTACTGACTGCATTTAGGACAGTGGCCATAGGCTGCTCTGAAGATCTGAGGGATCTGGGACAGAAAAACACAGTGCCAGAGACTGGTACACTGAACATGAAATCTGAGTGGACTGATCTGGAGCAAAAACCAAGGCACGAGGGAATGCACTGACTTGCCTGTGCTCTGCAGAGAACAAATACATGGGAAACTATGTGAAGGAGCAGCACAAATACATGGAAACGGGAGACAAATATACAAAAACAGGAGACAGAGAGGGGCTGATTGGGAGCTTGAGGGCAAGCCAGTAAGGGTAACACTGATGGGTTTGTTACAGATCATCTGATTAAGGTGACAAAGTCAATCATGTCTTTACACAATTAGAAGTCTCCAGATAACAGTCCACAGGGCTTCTGGGAAAATTCTATGTCTGATTTCAGCTGAAAGATCAAAACAGTAGGACAGAATAGGGTTGGAAAGCCTCTGGAGTTTTTTGAGGAAAACTTTGTAAAACACAGATGGTGGATGGCCAAAAGGTGGGTGATGGTCTCCTGGATCTGCTACTCACAAGCAAGAAAGAATTGGACAGGGATGTGCAAACAACAGCAGCTGTGGCTGTAGTGACTACAAGGGGCCACAAATGTGACAGGAGTGAAGAAGACAAGCAGCAGAGCACAAACCTGAGGCTTCAGGAGAGGAAACTTCGGCACCCACGTTAGGACATTACAGTCTGAATAGGCAGACAATTGGATGCACACAAGACTGTTTGGATGACCAAACTCAAAGAATTATGGCTTGAAGCCCTGGTTATCAATGGCAGGTGCAGTAGTAAAGGGGTCTATCCCAGGGCCTGTCCTCTTTGGCATTTGCATCAATTACCTGGAGGAGGTCTCATAGCATTTGCAGAGGACATCGGACATTGAATTGGACAGTCCAATTAATATGCTGTAGGGCAGAGCTGCTGTCCACTGGGACTGGAGAGGCTGGAGAAATGAGCCAACAGGAACATTATGAAATTCAGAGAGAATAAACGCAAAGTCCTAACTCAGAGTTGTCTCATTTCTGTCCTTGAAGGCTTTTGAAACCTGACTGGACAAATCCCTCGACAAACGGGTCTGGATTCAGAGCTAAAACATGTTTTGAGCAGGAAGCTGGACTGAAGGTGTCTTCACGTCCCTTCCAACATGAGTGGTTTTGTGATTGCTTGGTACGATCAAATAATCTTATGCTGTTAAACTTGATTGTTTTAAGAAGTTACTACCCCTGTGCTGACTATTGCCATCCATCAGCCAGAATCCCTACAGCTGGAATGCAGCTGGCGCATGTTCATGTTCCTAGACCATTGCAAAACTAATCCCTTTTACCTCATATTGCAACAGACTACAAATGCACACACAGCTAATTACTGCATGTCAGTTGAAAGGGCAGTCCTTTCTGGCCCAGGGCATGCTTGGGGCTTTCAGCTTGCTGGGTTCCTTGCCTACCACCATCTGCTCTCAGCCATGGTTCACCTACAAGACCACCCTCACTGACACTGCATTAGTGCAAGCCAAATTATTATCACTGCATTGTCTGCATCACCATAACATGCAAAAATTCTGGTGAGGCAAACCACCAAGAAAAAGAAGGCCCTTGCTCCAAACACTGACTGACTGCACAAGTGTGTGCTAGAGGCAGCAGGCAGAAGAAAGGGCCCAGGGAACCAGCCAGGCAGTGGTCAGCAAGCTCAGCTAGTGACCTCTGTGCTCCTGGTCCTTCAATGCCAACCTGTATTCCTTAGACAGTCGAAGCACACTGCATTGCTAGTGCTTGGTGAGTGCCTGTGACCATTTACAGACATTACAGACACCTACACTCACCCTTCCTGTGAAATTAGAGTGGTTTACAGCAGTCTTCTGCTTTGGTTGTTTTGGAAAACAGACATATAAATAAAAATCTAAGGTGATTAGTTTAAAAGTGTCTACTTGTAACTGACCACACTAAACTTGCTGGTTTCACTTACTTGTTTGTGTTTGGGGTATTAGATACAATCTGAGGCCATGGCCAGCTATATAGGTGCACCATATCTCTGCTGCACAAATAAATCAAACTAAAGCAGCCCAGTTCTTGTAGACTGACATTAGGATAAGTATATCTTAAGAAAGTTCTTATTCAGACTTGGCTTCAGGCAATAAAACGTCATAGATGCATAACTCTAGCGAGTGAAATTTCTAGGGAGCAAATTAGGCTAAAAACATCTTCTAGAGACAGCTAGAAAGGAATCAGACACCACCCGAAAATAAGGCAAGTTATGCAGTAAATGTTTCATTTATTGGATTTCTTCCATTACTATTAGGGTTAAAAGATGGGTTGTCAATAAAAATGGTATATTTATGGAGGGCTCCGTGTTTCAGAAGCCTATTTCTTGTCATTCACTCCTATAGTGCTTGATATCACCTCATGATAAAGTGTGAATAATCCCTGCATGAATGCATATTTCTACCCATTAACGATTTTATTATTTGACAGAATTATCTCTAACAAAAGCAAGTGGTACAGCTGTGGTTTAGGTGCTAAAAGGGAGGGATGTTCCTACTGAGCAATAGGCATGATTTAGGAAGCAAAGCATGGATTGAGAGCCATTAGGCTGTGTTATGAGCTTGAAAAACAATGCATGCAGTTTTTTGGAACTAATTTTCCAATGTTTCTCCATCAAATGAAGATAGGAAGTCCTCCTTTATCTAGTAGCACACAGTGACCTGGTCAGTATGTGTGACATCTAAAGCCACAAAGAAATCTGGCAGTAGCACCATGATCTGGTGCTGTTTGTTGATATTTTTCCTGTTTAATAGGTTTCTTGAATTTTCACGTGTGCTTGTTTCAGTCAATGCAAATGACTGCAGACAGGAGCCATGGTTTCTGTGTTTTCATGCTGTCATCTTGTCTGCCCTAGAAAAAAATTCCCCTCTTTGCTAACTCTGGAAGAGCCAGTACTGGTAAGACACTAGGCAGATGTGTTTGCTTCCAGTTATCGGAACCTTTTCAATATTGATTTTTTTTTTTTTTTTTTTTTTTTTACTTGTAAACATGCAGATTCCTTTGAGCTGTAGACTCAAATCCCAGCCTGGTCAACCAAAGTGCTTTTATCTTTCCAAAATAAATAATTTGAATTTTACACATTGCAACCTACATTGGGACCTCTTGGAGAAGGCCATGAAAACAGATTCACACCAAATATGTAAACATTAGCCAGGAGATCCAGCTGGCATTTAGCAGACCATATTTCTCCAATAAAGGCTTGGGCCTTTGGTGAGACCTTTAAGACTCCAAAAGATTCTTCATAAAACAGTAAATTTCCTTGGCTGCCCCATGTCAACCTCTTCCCTCTTCAGTTCTTTGCACTGTGAGCTGTGAGGTGAAGCTCACATGGTTTTTCACTGCTGCTGTTCTACTGCAGGAGTCTCGGGACCAAACTGTTGGGCCAAAGTGTAAAATGGTGACACCATCGTCAGTCACCAAACCCCTCAGCTCAGATGTGGTACAATTGCACTGAGTGGTGAGGGCTACAAAAGCTTGGAGAAAGGCACTTCCACTTCTTCATCTGTGCTAGAGGTCAGCTTTGGCAAGAAAGACAACATCTCTGTCCTAATGTGGAGCACCTGGCTTTGTCTCTCCAGCTGTCACTTAAAACCAGGTATTCAAACAATAAATCGTGTTTCGTGACATGGAGTAGCTTGAATTTTTTTTATTCTATTTTTTTTTTTTTTTAATATTGTGTTTCTTTCACTGTTAAACACTGTACTTTTTTTTTAAATCCAAGGTATCATCTGAGACTCTACTACTCAACAGCTGCCATTGACCCCTGGAGAGCTCTCACTTCCCTGACTGTGAAACAAATTGTTACAAAAGGAGAAATGATACAAATCAGACGCACAAGCTATCCAGAGTGACTTGTACTACCTTCGTTAAACCGAGTTGGCTCAGTAACCATCTACAATCCTTGGACTTCACAACTAAACTCGCTCTAGACTGCAGTTTGAAAACAAACCCCTGGAAGTTTGCAAAAGGAAGAACTTGATGAAAACTTGAGAGCAGTTTCCTGCCCCTTCACAGGACTCCTCTGAATCCACCATGGGGGCAAAACCCCAGCTGCAAAAACGTGCCCAGGAAACACCTTCCACAGCTGGGGCACAGTCCCTCGCCCTTCCAGAGCCATCTTCCACACCCAGGACCACCATTGGCACCGGGGCAAACAGCACTGAGCTCCCTTCTGGCAGCATTTACTCGTGTGAGTAACACTGCTTGCACGAGTAGTCCGGGTGTGGCATCACCTCCACAAGTCACCTGTCAGTGATGTGACTCATGTGTGAGCTCTACAGAATCAGGCCCTTCTTCTGCAACCAGCTTTGGGCAACAACTGGCTCTGTCCTGCACACTAACTTTTGATGGTGCTTACTAAATAGTTAGCAACTATGTTGGGACAGAAGCAAAAGGACGCTTGTTTAAAGAAAAATCCATAGCAGATTGTAAAAAGATCTTGGGAAAACAAAACAAAACTGTGCAACTATTTTTGTTCATTTGGATCAAATTATAGCACGTGGCCCTGCAAAATAAATAGGAGTCTGTCACATTTGTATTTCTAATCTCGTATTGTTTTGGGATATAAAGGCATTTGAAATCAAAAAGCAAACAAAAATGGAGAATATTTGTTAAGGTGTCACTCTGCAAGGCACTAGTTTGCAGAGACAGTAAGTACATAATCAGGGGTAAATGGGGAGTGTGCATGCCCACAGACAGTTATTTAGTACAATTTCTGAAAGTAAAAAGCAAGTTAGTCAAAAGACCAGTGGAAAAAGAAACTGTTCAATGCATTTGTACATTGAGTTAACAGTGAAGTATTTCATTAGTCATGTTTTTTACTTGGTGTCTTAAAATAATCCCTTTTCTGTCTCCATATTCCCACTTAGACATTGTTCACAGACTTATTTATTTATGAAGTCTGAAGGTTAGTCCCTACCTGCTGAGACTAATTAGCCCTGTTCTTTGTGTCCTATGCAATCCTGTCTGATTAAATGTACACATTTGTTTTACTTCTTTTCATGCTTCCTTTCACTCTACTTCTGCTTTACTGATTAATATTAAAGTTGTAAGTTGCAGTGATTTTTTTATTTCTATTTTGTCTGCATCTTTCCCTTTAGTATGCAAATTTCTATGTGAACTTTTTAATGCCTGAGAATTCGTGTTAGCCTTGTCGATCTCTGTATTATTATTTTTATTATTCTTTTATAGAAGACAGTTTAGCTGAAACCCCCAAACTCTCTAAATATTGCATGACAAATTGGCTTTGTTTTGGAAACCCTATGTGCTGAATGACCCTTAGCATGAGCAGCAGGTTAGATTTCTGGAGGAATGTTTGGATTATTTAGTACAGCCTGTCCCTTGCTTTCAAACACCATTTCCATTAGGCAATTTACTAATTCCCATTGAAATTACTGTCTCCCCCCGCCCCCCTCCCCACTCCCCTCCTTTTGTTCCTTGCCCATGTTAAAGTTTCCAATTGACTCGTCCATTGTTACAATTTGTCACTGCTGGAAGATCAATTTGTTTTCCCCTTCCCCTCACCACATTAGATTCGGGGAACAGATGCCATTTCTCGCATCCGCATGACTCTGCTCCCCATTTTGTTGCCGTGCGGGCAGAGCCCCGGCCGGACCGAGCAGCCCCGGCCGGACCGAGCAGCCCCGGCCGGACCGAGCAGCCCCGGGCCGGGCTCCGCGCCCCGCGGGGACCCCGCGGCCGGACCGCGGACCCCCCCTTCTCTTTGATTGCCCCCCAGCAGCGTGATGTTTACGCCACCACAACTTTTCACTTCTGAAGTCTGGGAGTCCTTGATTCTCCGTCCTGCCATGCTAATTAACTTCTTAGCAGTCACATTCCTTTTCCTCCTCTCTCTCTCTCTTTTTTTGTGTGTGGTTTTTTTTTGGTTTTTTTTTTTTTTTACATCAAGGACCAGAAAACATTATGCCTTACTATAAGATAATTTGGAAATATCTGATCTTCAGTGAGTGATCTCACACATTTTCATCCTGCGTGTTATAACCATAATAAATGCAAGGACCAAGTGCTGCCCAAAAAAAAAAAAAAAAGGCTTTTACTATATTCTAGTGTTTATTATGATTGGAGTTTCTTGCCTCCAACGAGTGGCATGAAAAATGTTAACGGTTTAAAAAAAGCACCCACCGCACCACCCTGCCGTCACATGCACCCAAATAATAAGGGCACACAAACATCCTTCAGGAGAACCCGGGCTGCGGGGGGATGATATGTTTATTAATGTCCAGAATGTAAAAGTTGGCGCTCCCGGAGCGCGGAGTCAGGGACACCCGTTCGAGTGTTTTTCCCCTCGCTCCCCCCGTCCCGCAGCTCTGAGCTACGGCGCACAATTTTTAAATTTTTTTTTTTTTTTTTTTGGCCAGCCTCTCCCCCCTCCTTTTGCGTGCCGGCCCCCCCAGCGGCGCCCCCGCCCCCGCTGCCCTCCCCTGGCGCTCCCGCTCCCATGCCAAAAAGGATCATTGTTAGTTTCCTACTTCCCCCACCCTCCTCCTCCTCCCCCTCCCGCGCCCCAGACCTGTTTATTTATGCAGACGTCACCGGGGAGCCCCCGCCCTCTCCTGCATCTCATTAAGTGCCTGGTGTGTTTCTCGCTCCCTGTCAATAATCCCGGATCCCAGACTTCTCCGTTCCTCCGGATTTCGATCCCCCTTTTTCTATCTGTCAATCAGCGCCGCCTTTGAACTGAAAAGCTCTCAGTCCAACTTCAACTCACTCAAACCCGAGCGGCACAGGCTCCCCATATCCGCGGCGACTGCCCCCCCGTCACAGCTGACTTCTGGGCTTGGTTTGTTGCATTATTTTTTTTTTAACCCCCCTCCCCCCCGCTGCTCCCCCCTCCCCACGGTTTATATATTTTTTATTATTATTAATTTTTCCGCGAGTGCGTGCGCGGGTGTGCGTGTGCGCGCAGTGCACGCCGAGCAGCTCCCGGGAAGAAAGAAAGAGAAAATCCCGAAGAAGGAAAGGAAGAAGCCTAAAGTCACTGGTGCAAAGGAGCAAAGAAGAGACATTTCCCTCCCCTCCTCCTCCCTCTTTTCCCCTCCCCAGGAGGAAAGAGAAGGGGAAAAAAAAGAAACTTTCACCTTGGACTCTTCTTTTTTTGGTGCAAACTTTCCCCCCCCCCCCCTCTTCTTTTTCTTTTCCCCCCCCATTCCCCTCCTTTTTTTTTTTTTCTTTTGTTTTTCCCCTTCCCCTTTTTGCAAAATTGCTGCTGGTGGGGTGAAGCAGGAGGAAAATGCCGCAGCTGAACGGCGGTGGAGGGGACGACCTGGGCGCCAACGATGAACTGATCTCTTTCAAAGACGAAGGGGAGCAGGAGGAGAAGATCTCCGAGAACTCCTCGGCGGAGAGGGATTTAGCTGATGTCAAGTCGTCTCTCGTCAATGAATCAGAAACGAATCAAAACAGCTCCTCAGACTCGGAGGTACGGGGGAAGCCCCCCGCGGGGCCGTTTCGGGGCGGCGGGCGGGCGGGCGGGGGCCGCGCTGTGCCCGGGGCCGCGCCGGGGCCGGGGCCGGGGGCGCCGCGCCGGGTCCCGCTCCCGCCGGCGCCCAACTTTCTCCGCGGCACCAACTTGTAACGATGCCTTCTGTTTTGTTCTGTTTGTTTCCCCTTCCACCTTCTCCCCGCACCTCTCCCTTCTTTTTCGCCTTTCATTCCTCCTCTTCTCCCTTCTCCCCCCCACCCCCCAAAAAATATCCTCCCCACCCCAACCACCCCCTTCCCCGACTGCCCCACGCCGACCCTCGGCTCGCTCCCAGGCGGAGCGGCGGCCCCCGCCTCGGTCCGAAACTTTCAGAGATAAATCCCGGGAAAGTTTAGAGGAAGGTGAGTACGCGGGCCCGGCCGGCGCCGGCACCGCCGCCCGCCCCGCACCGCCGCCCCTCCGCCGGGCGCCCGGCTCCTCTTTTGGGGACACTTACTAAAAAAACTTTTCCCTCCCCCCCTCTCCTCCCTTCTCTTGCCCCTGTTGCCCCCTTCCTTCCCCGCTCCCGCTCGTGTCTCCCCGCCATGTTAGCTGCGAAGAGGCAAGATGGAGGGTTGTTTAAGGGCCCACCATACCCGGGTTATCCCTTTATAATGATCCCCGACCTCAGCAGCCCGTATCTGCCCAATGGATCGCTCTCTCCGACGGCGAGAACGGTAAGTGCCTCTTTTTTTCCCCCCTCTCTTTCCTCTCCCCCCCCCGCTCCTTGCCCGGCTCCCGCCGCCGCCGCCGCGCTCCCGGTGCCCCGCTCGCCCCGGCCCTGCCGCCGCCCCCTCCCCCGCGCCGCAAACTTTCCAAACTCCGCGGGCCGCGGCGGGAGGGGGATTGTTTACACTTCGCCATATTCCTTTTTTTCCCCCCCCTCGTTTATTTCTTATTTTGTCTTTTTCTTATTTGCTGTGAATTTCTTTTTTACTTTCAGTTTTGTGGGCAGTTTTTTTTTTTTTTGAGCCCTTGTAACCTCCGCTGCGGGGGGGGTGGTGTGGGGAAGAAAAAAAGCAAACAAATTCCAAACAACACCTATTTCAGCCTCAAAACAAAACTGGAAACAAATTTTTAAAAACCCAAGAAGTTTGGGTTTGGGGTTTTTTTTTTCCCCTCCCCCCCTTTCCCTTCTCTCCCATCTCCTCTCCCCTTCCTTGGGGAGGGGGCTTATTTTCTCCCGGCCGAGCCTGAGATCCGCTCCTCCAAACTCCTCGTTTTCCATGGTGATCCGTCGCCTTCTGCCCTCCTCCGTGGCGGCTGGGCCGGCTCCCCCTCCCCTTTCCTCCCCCTTAACCCTCTCCTGCCCTCGCCCGCCCCGGCCTGCGGGAGCGGCGATTTCATTGTGCCCCTTCGGGCCGTGCGTGCCGCGAGTTGTGCCCGGGCTCAGCCCGGTCCGGCCGCCCCGATCCGCGCCCCGCGGCGTGCGGGGGCCGAGCGCCGCTGCCCTGCCCGGCGGGGCCGGGGCCGTGCCCGGGGAGCGGCTCCGTCCCGGTGCGGAGCGGGGGGAGCCGCGCTCAGGGCACAGGGCTGAGTCCGGAAACAACTCGCCTCGCTTGGCTCTGGCAACAACAACAGCAGCGCAAAAAATAATCAGACAAGTCGAGCAAAATTCCTCTTGGAAGTATGCTGGCAGGAAAACAATTTGCTGAAAGCGTCCGGTTTTTTGTTGGTGGTTTTTTTTTGCCTTTTTTTTTTTTTTCCCACCCCCAACTCGGGGTTCACTGGAGGGGGGTGCAGGTCCGCGTTTTCCTGCAGCTGGAGCGAGGTTTAGCACAGATCCCAGGAAACTTTGGGGTCTGCTGGTGGATTTGTAGTCCCAGCTGTTTTCCCTGCTCTTAGTGTCACCCACGGTGTGCTCTACTCTGACATCAGATTTCTCAAGTGTCACCTTTCCTTTCCTTTTTTAAAGAGTTTGAAAATTTTTCATTTTCAATGCTTAAATTCACTGGGACTTCCAAACACCACTGATTCCTACCGATGGCTTTAGCGTTGCTGTTTTGTTGCTTCTGGGTGTTTCTGAGTCTGAAGCGTTCCCACCATCACCATGTGTGTTTATACACTTTTTTTTTCCTTGTGGTAACACGAGATAGCGATTTACAATAATAGATCTACTGTTGGGTAGATGTTGAAGCCGTACTAATGACTGAGGGCTTGGACAACTTCAGTATATCAGATCTACAAGTGTTTTAAAGCATTAAAATATTAAACATCGGGTCAGTCTTGTTTTCACTTAGTAAAACGTCAGTAGACACAGATTAGTAAATGTAGAGTGACAGGGAGGTTGTGAGGAAGGTTTTCTGACTTTGCATATGTTTAGGGCTGTGGCAGAGTTTTATTTTGGAAGCTTGTGAGGCTCTTTTTGTGAGGAGGTGATTTCTGGGACAGTAGCAGAGGGGTGACTGCAGTTTGCAATTGTAATGATGGGGAGGGGAATTCAGAGGCTTGAATGCATTATATTTTTTCTTTAGAATATGGTCGCCCACATGTATATGGATGATGGTGATAAATTCCAAATTCCATAAGTACCAGAATCCAGATGGCAAAACAATCTTTGTTCCAAATCACTTTGTTACAAATTGTGAAGCTTTGTGTTCCTTCTTTTTTTTTTTCCCCTCGCTTTTTACCTTCAATGCATTCCACTGTTCCAAGTGCAGACTAATCGGAAGCACACCTCTGCTGCCTTTTTCTTAAAGCGTTTTTCTTACAACAGCTCCAGCTCTTTTTTCCTCGTTACCTTTATTACAGATCCCTTTTCCCTTAGCATGTGGGGTAGGGTTCTTCAGCAGTTAGCTCTCCTGGAGCATTCCTCCCCTCGCTCCCCCACCGCTAAAAAAGGCCTCCATAGGAATGTTGGGTCCGTGTGAATTAAAGGTGCTGTACAAAAGCTTACAGGTTGGTTTATTGTTGGTATAGCAGGTGGCCTGCTTGTGTTATCAGATGAATTCTGAAAGGATATTTCCACACTCAATAGGCAATTTTCTTATTTCCACATCCAGGCTCCAGCAACCTTCTCCTATCTTCTTAACCTTATTCTTTCACATTCCGTATGCTTGTTTGTTTGCCTGCCACTTAATTATAGCCAGGAAAAATTAAAGTTGTTTATTTAGGCCTGAGAGCAGAATATTATAAAGATTCAGCGGGATAGCTGTTGTCTGTCACACACTATTTTTAGGTGGATTCTAGTTCTCTGCTGTACCAGCTTTCAATTCCAGATGAACTAGATCTTTCTCTTTCCTGTTTGATTTTATTTTATTTTTAAATACGCGTTGGAAAGGTATAGATGGTTCTGCATAATTACGAATTTTATTTTTATTTATGTAGTTTTTCCTGGAGCCATATTTGTTGAGTGTCAGAGCATGCAAGGTAAAGAGGTGATGCAGATATGTAGCAAAATTATTTTTCTTTTCCTTTTGCTGTTGTACAATCTTAAAACTCTGTGGGTGTGGTTTTTTTGTTGTGGTTTTTTTTTCCTGGAATTTTTTTTTTTGTTGCTTTATTTGGGGGTGGAGTGGGATTATTGTGTTTTTTAAATGTACCTGTAATTTTCTGTTCAAGAGCAAACTTGTGGGCAGCAATTTCTCCTTTACTGCTTCAGGAATGTGAAGAATTATGAAGCATCATAAAATCTGCTTATGGGGAATAATCTTTTCTCAAGGATAAAGCTTTAAATACTGCAAACTCTTTATCAAGGTTGATAGGAATAATTTTATTTTTAAAAATCAAAGATTTTTTGCATGCTAATCTTGCTATTGATAGAATAATGTGGTGGGTTTATGAGACTAGATGTTATTAAGTAGAGGTCTAGTCAAATAGTAATGAAGTGACGCATCTGAGAGCGCCAGTTCCATCCCTGCACTTGTGGAGGTACTGGGGTGGCTGCATGTTGTGGATAATAAAGGAGACTGTTTTCCTTTCAGAGTTGGAAAACGTAGAAATGTTGTACTTGATTTTTAGCTTAAATTTGGAGGTTGGTTAATGCTTTTAGTAAGCAAATAGATGCAGTGTAATGTGAGAAAACCCTGCTGGCAGATGCTCTTATTTTTACTAGTGCTGTTGCATCTTCCTTTGCCCTAAGTTGTTGCTGGCTGAGTGAGGCTGTAAGGATAAGCTTATGTTTGGCCCCAAAGTTTGGGAGTCCGGAATAGCTGTGGTGGAGAGCAGCCCCCTCGCCTTGATTTTTATGTTTAGGAGGAAACATTTTTTTATTAATTGCCTGGAAAAATTGATGTTTTTCTTTATCTGCTGAATCAAACAATGTAATCCTTCGTAATACAAAAGCTTTAGACCCTGGGGTGTGAAGGGTTAATGGTGGTCCTTTTTTTTTTCCCCTCCCTCCAATTGTTTTGACAACACTTTTCAAAGTGTGACATTCCAAGCCCTTGCAATACAATGTAATATTACTGTAATTACACAGGTCATTACATTTTAAATAGAGAACAATAAAATGCTTATCGCCCTGAAAAAGAACAGGTGTTCTTGCCCTTCTTTGGTGTTTATGCTAATTGTTTTTCATCTCCTTCAGAAATATTTATGGCTGGAGTGTTAAGGTTTCAGTCTCGATGTGACAATATTAATTCTTTACTAATCTTTATGGTTGAGGTTTAATGTCTGCAGTATGGATTATAGTATTAATGTCCACCAACTAGTTTAATAATGTAGATACAACTTAATATGTCAGCACTTTGGTACTTTATGATACAGAGCTATTCAGTGGAGAGTGAATTATTTGCTTTGTTTAAAAAAATGAATGGGCATGCTTTTAATAAAGTTTCTGGACTTGTGTAAAAACAAGCTGTTAAATAAGAACTGATGATCCTGTGGTGTAAATCAAATAGAGCCTCCATAAAAGAAACTTTCCTCGTGCTTAATTAGGTAGATTGCTGAATCACTCTGCTATAGCATTAGCATAGCTGGTATACAGTGGCAGACAGACTGTGTTTGTTAACTTACTTGCAGTAAAGAAGCTGATTTATTTTTAATGCTATGCTTTTTTCTTTTTTTTTCTTTTTCATTTTTTTTTTCCCCTTGATAAGATTTTATTCTGGAGCAAATGCTGCATTGCTTACTCCATCAGTTTCTCTTCAGGGGGCTATGAAAATTAGTTAGAGAAAAGTTTCATGTTTCTGGGACCTTGCAAAACAATATAATGCAGTACTGTTACTTGAGTGTACAGGATAATTGCAGGACTGCACTTCATTAAAAATAATATTTGCTTTGGAAATCGAACAATTTTAATAGGTGCACCAGTGGCTGATCTGTAGTGAAAAAAAATACAGTAGATGCCTTTCCAGGTTTTTTTGAATGCATTCATACAACGACTGAGGATGTTGAATAGGGTGGTGTGGTTTATTTTTTCCCTTCTTCCCCTTCATTTTTTGTTCAAGCAAGTATGTGCTGATTTGTCAGCTGAAGAATGGGGGGGGGGGGGAAGGAATATGTTGCAGCTTTCACTGGCGCTTGTAAACCAGAATGTAGGTAAAAATGTTTTAAATTTGTCAAGACTTTCATGAGTGGGCCCCAAAATCAGATAAAAAAATGTGGTGTAGAGAAAAAGGACAGCTGCAGATTTTTTGTGTGGACGTGTGTTTCTGTACCATGACTAAAAACTCTAAGGACCTTTTCCCAGCTGTCTGGGAGTTATGTGGAAGTTGGATTATTGGCAGTTAAGCATGAGACAACCTGGATTTAGCAAATGCTCTCCTACACAGGAAGCAGATGACATTATCCTGGGGGAAGGGAGGAGATCCTTCTCCAGGCACAGCCTGGGGGGAGACGCCTGCTCCCCCCAGCCTCAGAGCAGCCAAAAATGAGGGCTGGCGATAGGCACGTAGAAATATAACAGCACTCGGGTTGTCAGCTTGGGGTTTTTTCAGGGCTTTTTGGTGAAATCAGACACTTCCCTTGCACATTGGGGCTGTTGTGAGAAGTTTTGCTTTGGAGGGAGTTGGGAGGTTTGGGGGGATGTTTGAAGCTGTGTTCCCCGGGTGTCTCCTTAGTCCCATGTCCTGGCAAATATGGAAGTAAGCCTTAAAACTTTGACTTTTAATTGGGCACATTTGTGAAGGAAATGGTTAATTTTACAACCAAAGGCAAACTTGCACCTCGACAGGTCTGCTGAAAGAAATGTGCCACAGTCGTTTGCTGGCAAGCACGGCAGGGTCATAAATCCACGGGGTTTATTTACAGCCTATAACACTTATGAATGTTAAGATATTTGACGCCACGCTGGCCTTATAATATCCAAGGTCCACAGACACTGGCAGTGGGTCAAATTTCTTTCACTAATTATAAGCAATGAGAGATGAAGTGTGGTGCTGGGGGTGTGTGGGGGAGATATGGAAATCCTTTCTCTCCCCACCTAGAAGCAAAGAATATTTCTGCTGCTCCTCCCAACTGCTGCTTTATGTTTGTGCTTTTTTTTTTGTTGTTACGTAGACTCCGAAGTTTATAATTAACGCTTGTGGTGCTGTAGAGGCTGGGCAGTGGGTGATGCAGCCAGGCTGAAGGAGGGAAGAAGTTTAGCACAGCTCATGTCCTTTGCAGAGGTCTCAGCAGTATCGTGCAGCATTTCCTAGATACCGGCACAAGCAAACATTTAAAGACAGATGACACCTGGAAATGTCCTTTAATTTTCTCACATACCGCTGAGCTGGGGACGAAAGAAAAAACTGCCTCGGGTTTTATGCAGAAGGAGGATGCTTGGAAATACAGATATTAGACTGGTTTGTGTGTACAAAACAGGGCCTCTTAGAAAGCAGCAAAAGCCCACGTTAAGGGAAAACATGCACTGAATGAATGAAGATGTTGAGGTTAGAGGCAGTTTTTAGGGGAGAAGCCCTGCGTCCTGCTGGAAGGGACAATGTGGGATGGACGTGTAGGTCAGCGTGGAGGGGAGCAGGGGGACGTGCACAGGGTGGTGTTTTGGGAGGGGTTAACTGGGGGGAGGCACTGCGAGAGCAGGGGGGCCACTGGAGAGTAATTGGAGGACAAAGGAGGGATGTTGGAGCGGGAGGAGAAATTGTAGAAACTTGGGGGGGTGGCGGGGGGAAACGCCAGTATTTGAATGGATGGTTGGAGGGGAAGCTTGGGATCTGGGGATTGACTCTTAAGTGTCAGGAGAGTCTGGGGCCTGAGAAGAAACAGTGCTTGGCTCAGCGGAGCTCGTTGTTCTCCGCTCGCTCCCCGTTACACACGCTTTGTAGAGTGGACAGTCAGATTTGAAGTGCTGCTGTCTTGTCTGTGCTGGGTGTGTGTGTGTTTTAACAAGATAATGTGATTACTCAAATATGCCTAGGTGTTACTTTTAGCTTTAATTTCTCCAGCAGTTGATTTCAGGTTCCCCCTAGGTTACTGTTGTGCTTGGAGACTAATTTAAGAAAAAGGCATGGTTATGTGTGTGGTGGAAAGCTGCACTCCTTTAGCCATATGTTTTTCTTCTAGAGCCATGTAAAGCCTGACTTAAAAAAAAAAAAAAAAAAGAGGGGGCTGTCAGTTCAGCTCTTCCACAAATAGCTGTACAGTTTTGTTGAAGGTTTTATGCATTTCCCTAATCAATGGAGCGCTGTGACTTATTAGCCCCCAGGGACAGATCAGAATCCCCCAGCACTGCGCTGCAAAGCTGGTGTGGTATTGTACCTTTTTAACAGGTTATCAACAAGGATGTTCCCCTCATTCCCAAGATGCTTCCCACCCCCTCCAGCATCTCCCCCCTGTGATTCTTTCCGGCAAAAATCTGTTCAGTCTCACGCCTTTGTTTTAGGTTGGCTAAACCCTCGACCCTTATTCTTTGTGGGGTCACGCTCAGGCAACTGGGCAGTGCTGAATGAGTTAAGTCGCTGGCTGAAGTTTGGCTTCATGCAACTAAATATGAGGCCTGGTAGGCATTAGCAGGGCACAGCACATTTACAGAGCTTAATTAGTACGCGCTGTAATTGTTCATGGTCTGCCAGAAGGAGTAATGTTCAGGAAAAGTGGAGTCGTTCTTCTGCAGTCTTTAGTTTTAAAACGATAAATCACTTGCATATTTGTGCAGTGATTCAAATGGAGCTGAGACCTCTCCATCTCAACATGTGGTAAATTGTAAAGTCAATGAATTGCAGATGTAGGGTACAGCAGATTCTCTAAGAAAATGCAGAATGAATGGGAACGGGTGATGCTATAAATACATACTGAGAAGATAGCTGGGTTTCTGCTTGCTGTGCCAAATATGATAAACTAAAGATATTAGCAATTTTGTTCTAAATGTATTTATTTTAAATATCCTTAAACTAAGGGTAGGGGTACCACGTTACTTCACTTAGTGAGGTTTTTATTAATGCTCCAGAACAATGGGATTCATATGGAAATGCGCGTGATAGCCATATTAATATAAATTAATTCATCATGGGTAATACTGTAGCTGTTACTGGAGGAGTTTATAGTGCTGGGACACTTTAAAGTGTGGCTGCAGCAACTTACAAGAAATGTTGTGGTAGAGGATGCTTCTATATCCTAGTTGAGGGAGGTACTGGGATTGTTATGTATCTCACTGTAGCATTTTGTATCTGCCTGTTATTCCTTCCACCTTCAGAGAGACTTTCTGGGTGCACTAATCCAACAGCCTAGAGCCTATTTTAAAAAAGCAAAACACAAATAAAACTGTGCGTTACAGATTGACATCGTAAATGCTTCGTATTGTTTCTTTTGCCTTTTTTTTTTTTTTTTAAAGCGGAGAATGTGTGTCACTCTTACTGCTGTGAAATCTTGTCTTCCTTGGGCTTGGTCCAAGATCCATTGAAGTCAGTGGAAAAAAGGCTTCTATTAATAATGAAGGGCTTTGCATCAGGCCCCGTGTGTCTTGAACCAATGGCCAAGTTCTTCAAAAGTGGATGAAGGCATTGAGAATGCCAAACTCAACTAAATATGATATTGATGTATAGCTCCTTCATCATAGTCTTTTCTGCTCCTGGAGGGGGGGAGGGTGGGAGAAGTCAAGTTACATTTCCAATGGTGTATTTTTGAATGAGCTCCTGCTTCTGCAGTATTTCCCACAGAAGTTGGAGCATCCTGGCAGGATCAGGGTTTGGTCCCAGGCTGTGTTGCATGTCAGTTCTGCTTTTCTAATATGAGTAGGTGGATTTGTATGGAAGTTGTAAAAGTTAATGATTGTTCTCTGACTCATATGCTGCTGGCTTCAGCAAAGAAGAAATGATGACAGGAAAATGATAGAAATTATAGGAGCCAAGTAGGCTTTGAGTGGAGAATGGATTTATGTTGTTTGAAATGCCTTTGCTGCTTGGTGGAGGAAGTGCAAGGACAGAGAAGATGGGAGGGCAGTTTCTTTTTTGGGTCAGATGTTTGGGGTACCAAACTCATGCAGGCATTCAGCTAGGGAGTGAGGCTGAATTCAGGAGGGGCTCTTGTTGGACTTGACCATTTTGTTCTTCCTGCTGACACAATTAGTCCTGCATAACTGTTCTGCCCTCTTGGCAGAGCAGGTTTTAGTGCCCTAGGCTCCATGGGAAGTACAATTGCATTACTTTGGCTACCAAGTATGAATATATAAATGTGCTCAACTTGTGTGTATCTCGCAGCTTTCTAGGTCTTTCCAAACTATCTGTGGCATGAAAGATGCTGTATACAACAAAATCATTCTCTGCTGCTTAATTCGCTACTGGTGGTGATGCAGCAGAGACACCAAAAAAAAAAAAACAAACCAAAAAAAACATTCCAAAAGGAGGGTGTGGGAAGTAATAAAGTAATAGAAATTGCCAATCTGAAAATACTGCAAAAGGACATTCTGGGGAATATGAGAGATTCTTGGATGTTGATACAATAGAAACAAATTGTCCTATTTTAAGAAAGGGAAAAATAGAGCAAGAAAAGGTGGAGGTGTACCTCTTGGAGCACATCTGAACTCCCACTGGAGTCAGTGACTCCTTAAATAATGATCTGGAAAAGTCTGAGACTATAGGCTTTTCTGTTCTGGAGAAAAGCTGCTACATTGATTTCTGCTTTTAACTGATAGTAATATTTAATAAAGGTTCTCTTGGAACTGCTTTAAACCCTAGTCTGAATAATTTTAACTTGGTTAAATGAGAGTGAACTGGTTTGGGAACATAGACAGTAAGAGGTTTGCATTGGTTTAATTAGATTTAAGAGATTTATAAAAGCAGGACCACTACTCTGACATAGGCAAGGTCTGGAAGTCGGCATATAGAGATGATGCATTGATCTACACCCAGGCTGAACAGACAGCTATTGAAACTGCTCTATTATAAATGTTTGCCAATATTAAAGAATTCAAGGGAAGGTGTGACCTTGAATGAACACATCAGAAGAATAAGATGGCAGTCAGTGTTTCTATCTTTGTTTTCTATGGGACATTTACAGGAAGGTTTCTCCCTTTCAGTGGAGTTACAGATTATAGTTGTCTGTCTGGAAGTCAAGTTCTTTGAGATTTTTATTATTATTAACCAAATGGCTCAGTTTACTTCAATCCCTGTAACATTCTCCCATGAGATTTATATTCATTCTTAAACTACATCATAAAAATGTAGTTTAAATCATGTCTGTGTCAATTAAAATTAAAGAAGGTACTCACAGGAGCTAGTCACAAACATAACTGCTGCATTTGTCACAAACCTCTGTATAAAGAATAACCACAGAGCTTATTTTATCTGGATAGCAGCTAAATATCTTTACAATCCCCAGGGTTATTAAAGGCCAAGTGCTTGGTACATGTAGTTAGTTTATTTTCCATTGTATCCTGTTGCTCGACTACAATACTTGAAAGAACTTTGTTTTTTATTTCATAAAAGTGAAATTAAATTTAATAAATATGGAATGAAAAAGCAAAAGCTAGAACCTGGGTGTCACTGGGTGGTTGTAAATGGGAAGTAGTGAGTTGCTGTGCTGCTGGTGTGCCCAAATGTGGGCATTGGACTGGCTACACAGGTACATCTGTGTATATGCATGTGATGCATGTTATCCTTGAGCACATACTTGGTTATCAGGTGTCTATTCAATTTTAATTGACAATATGAGATTCCTGTGGTTGCTCTGTGCACAGATTGCCTTGGGGCTCTACAGGGTTTGTGGGAAGAAAAGCCTTGACAAGTTTCCATTAAGCCCTGAATCAGGCAGTTGGAAAAGAGGAGAATGAAAGGAGCTGAAAAGAGGGACAACTTGTTAGTGTTGCATTCTGCGTTTGCAACGAGAAACCTCTTTTAGACAAGAGTGGTTCTCAGGCCAAGAATTTCAAACTCGCGGAGAAACCTGTCCAGAGCACAAAAGTTGTTTGAACGGGGTGCAGAATTGTCACAGTAATTAGAGCAATCTCCGTTTACTGAGTGGCAGCCTTTATAAAGGACAGGGGATAAAGGGTTCAAATTCATCTTTCTCTCTGCGATTCACTTCTGATGAACTGCCTCTGTGTATGTATGTGTATATGAAGGAGTGTGTGTGTGTGGCCACATTTTCAGCTACTCATCATTTGATTGTCCTTGTTTAAAAAGAAGAAGGACTTAGGTTTCTTCTTCCTGCCTTCAATGGCATTTTTAGGCATTTTGCTTTTATTTTTATTTGAAATTTTTTTTGGGTTGTTTGGTTTTTTTTGATGCTGTCATTTGATTTACCACAATAAGAGGATGCTTGGGAAAATGCACTTGTGCTGTGGTGGAGAGGGAGCCCCAAATATTATTTCCCTGTTGATTTCTGCTCTCATTCAGTCCTGTATGTTTGACTCTTAGGAGCAGTCCCATTATTTTTAAAAGGATTACTTGTGGAAGCAAGAAAAGTGAATGGATAAGGCTTGGGCCCTTAAAGTTTATCCTCTTGCCGCTGCAAGGTCTGTCCAGAACTACTGAATCAGCTGGAGTTTTGCCATTGCTCTTATTAGGAGAAGGATCAGGCCCGTGGATTACATGAGACTGAGTCTTGTGAGCAAGCCAAATAAAACTGTGAAAATCAGGATTGTTTTTGTGCACGATGCAGGAGTGTCTGGAGGACTCGGTCTGGGCTCCTCTTGGTCAGACACTGCACAGAGAAAAATGGGGGGGAATGATTGAGTGAGCAGTGTGGGTGTTCTTGCCCCAGGAAGAAAATGTGACTGCTGAATTTCCTGTATACCAAAATCCTTGAGTTTCTTAAGTAATCATCCTCGGTGTAATGTTGGTAATTTCAGTTCCATTTAAATAGGCTGCTTAGGTTCTGTGATTGCCTTTTATTTGTTCTCTCCAAAATAATGTAGGATCTCCACTGTAAGGTTTGGAGCTGGCAACCTTGGCTAATTTACTTAATCATTTAGTCAGTGTTATGTTTCTCTCCTTCATTCACCTCTACATCTGAGTGCAGAGGCAGGGAGAGAGGAGCCATTTAGGCCGATGTCTTCGCCCTGTCTTGTGTTTCTCTGGATCACATTGCCTGGAAGGCCTCTGGCATGGTCAGGTGTTCTGTTGGCACCCTGTGAGTGCTGTATGTCTCTCCTCCCCTCTTCTCTTCTGGAGACCTGGGATCAGCAAGCAACTGCAGTGAATTCTTTAGGTATGGACCGGAGATTAAAGAAAGATCTTGTTGCTGATTATGGATACATTGTTAAATAGTCATGGCTGTGAAAGTTGTGTCTCAGAGATCATGTGTTCTTCTGTAGTTTGATTTTTTTTTTCCCCTTCATCCCTCTTCCATTACTTTCCACTTAATGATGATTATGAAGAATTTGGCTAGATCTCCTTATGTTTTAGCAAAAAGCAGACTTTTTTTTTTTTTCACATGGTTGTGCCCAAACATGAAAAACTATGGAAAAATTACTTGTCTTGGAGCTTGCGTTTCAAAAATGCTTATTAATGTTCAGCAGCACGTGCTCCTCTAGTTCAGTTGCCTCATCTGTGAGCATGGTGTGTGAATATGGCAGGGCTTTCTGATCATGGGGAAGTGGTCTTGGAGTTGCAAAGAGGAGTTGGGAGATATCAATTTTCCTGGAAGTAATGCTGAATTGCTTGTGCAGTGTTGGAGCATAGAGTGGGGTTTGTGTGTTGGACAATGACACAGTCAGGTTGAACAGTGTCTCCTTTTTTAGATGATGCTATTTTGTCTCAACCATTGATGGTTTGCAGACCAATTGTGATGTCTACCATCCTGAAAGAGTAGCAGTGTGGTACTAATTGTACCAGGACCCACTGTTGTTGAGAATGTGCTTGTTGCAAATGATGGACCTCTGTTGAACGTGGCTTTCTCAGTCTCAGCCCTTGTCCATTATTTTCTCAGCTGGTAATTGATTTCTTGGTTTGGTAATTTGTCAGTAATGGGCATATCTTCAGTGTTGAGTTCTCTATAGTAATTCTGCATCACTGAGGAGTCATTGCTGGCCCTATAAAGTCACCAATGCCAGCTGGATAACATTTCCCATTAGGCTGTTGTGACCCAATTATCCATCACAACAAAGCCTAACCAGGTCTATAGTCTATGTCCTGGCTGGTGCATGGAGAAAGAGGGCTGGAGGAAGCTGATTTGAGGTGGTGGTTGCAAGCCAGAGCTCATGACAGCAACAGAAAGCTTTTATTTGATTTTACAGCTGTGTGAAATCCAGCTCAGCCTGGATGTCAAGTTTAGTTGAGGTGGCAGCACAAAAGCAGCTGATGTCCTCCTCTTGTTGTATGACATTTCCTCAGTCCTGCTTTTCTGCCTGGCCCTGTTTTGCTTCTCTGCCTGCTGTCGGTGCTGTTTCTGACTGGAGGAGCATTTTGGAGGTGCTTTCCTTCCTGGGAGCTGGTGGTGCAAAGCCCTGGTCCTGCACATGCTCTGGGCTTTCCTCCATACCAGCCCTCTGAGGAATTGTCTTCAGCCCAGCTGGGTCTGTGCTTTTGGGCTTGTAGGATCATGGCCTAAATAGTGATCCCATGAGGAAGCTTATAAAGTTTATTTTGGAAGCAAAATACTTGGTGAAGCAGGAAGGAGGCTAAAGAGAATACTGAAAAAAATGGTGCAAATGAGAAGCAACTTCTTCATTTATACTCTGTGCTATTGCTCTGGTTTGTGGATCTAAGTAGAAAATGGGCACTATTTGGAAATCTCCTGAGTTTCCTGCCAGCATCTGCACATGCCTAAATACCTTTGAAATTTGATTTTGGTTTTTTTTTTTTTTCCCCTGCTACTTGAATATGTTAGTTGATGCCACAAGAAGTGAGCTGAAGTATCACTTTTTTTTCCCCCTACTGTTGGAATTGTTTGTTAAATTCTAATTACAGGGCTTGTTCTACACCTGTACAAACCCACAGCCATTGTTAAGGGAATAATTTGAGGACAATGGGGTTAACACAGGTGTACACAAGTGCAGAATTTGGATTGCAAAGTCTTTTTTATTGCTCTGTGTGCATAAGAAAGAGAAACGAATTCAGCTCAATTTTCTGATCCTAGAAAAAAATTGTAGGACAAAGATTGGGAGGAAGAGTAAATGGGGAGGGGAATTAATGTCTGGACATGTTCTGACACGGCACTGAATGCATATGAAATGGAAAGTTAAAAGGAAATAAACACTACACTCCTCTTTCCTCCCTACCTCACCCTCATACCACTTTCATGGAGTCACTTTTCAAGGTATAGCTGCACGAGGTGGTTGGTAATGATCTTGCACACTGATTGCCTTCAGAGTGATCACATCTCAGCCTGAATGTTTGCATGGAGCTGAGGTGCTGGGACACTGTGGTGGTTTGTGGTGCCAGCAATCACCAACCCCAACTGCAATGTTCTGATGCAATCAGCAAGTTGCATTAGGGCTGTGTTTGCTAGGAGCACAGTCAAGGCAGTTGGGATGTCTGGCTCCCAGGATGATTTTCCTCTAAAGCTGAAGGTGTGTGTACTTTCCAAAGGTGACTTGCTGTCTCATGCCTCCAGAGCAACCTTCAGAGATGGCAAGAACATCAAAACAGCCAGGAGCATGAAGTGCTAGAGCCTGTAGGACATCTCCTCTTGGTATTCTGTGATGTTGATGCAGAGATTTACAGATTTGTGTAACTTCCTGATTATCTAACTGAGGGTTATCTTTCTTTGGGGTAGTTCCAGTAACAGCTAAAAGAGGTTCTTGCAGAATGAAAGCCAAGATCCATGTTCCTGCTATCAGAAATGGTTGTAACTTGAGATTGGTTTCTCTTACAGTTTCATCTTATTTCAGTTTCTTTCCTACTCTTGGGAGTTCCTCCAGGCACAGGTCAAATTTTCACTACTACATAAAGTACTCTGTGCATTTGGGGTACAATAAACTAATAAGTAGGAATGATGGTTAGCAATTAGATAAATGTTCAGATCAGTTTATCCTCTCAGTGGTTCTCCTGTTAGAACTAATCCTGACTGCTACAAATAGGTTTGGTATTTGGCATTTCAGTTCATGTAGGAGGGGAGAAAAAGGCTGTTGCCTGTGAAATGGTTCAGAAGTGACTTGCTGTTCTTTTTCAAGGAGTAATAGCTCAGCTGAGTAGCACAACAGGAGGCTCAGGTATGGGACTGTTTGATCAAGAAAGAAATCAGTATTTGCCTCTCTTGGTTATGCACCAAAGGAGTTGTGGTTGTACCTCTGCTTGGAGGAGGATGACTTATCCTCCAAACAATGTCAGACAGCCTGGCTTATACTGGGGAAACAGTCAGAGTTCTTTATTAAAGGCTAATTTGAAACTACGAAAAGAAATATTTCTCACTGATTTGAGGCTGTCTGGAAGGTGGCTAAAATAGTCCTTCAATGATGTGCCATGGTTTGAACTACTAGAGATAGGTAATTTTCTCTTTGGTGGGTGGTGTGACCTTCTCCTGCCAAAGAGTGTAGTTGCAGTAGGATAATGTGTAGTGATTTGTCTTAAAACTTTAAGAAGATTAACCTCTGAATTGCAAACTGTTGAGGTGATCTTATTTCTGGCAGGTGGTGTAAGTTAGTGGTTATGGTGATTCTTTGCCTTTGCAGTTGTGTGGATTTTACTGCAACAAGTTACAGTCTTGTTATCAAAGCAGAGGGAGGAAAGTAATTAAAAAAAAAATTAATGATCTCTTTTTCTGTGAGTATGTATACACTGACCTAAGAGAAGATGAAACTGGTGTTGATTTGCCTTTCCTCAGTGTTTACCAATAGAGACTGTGTTAGTTTCTGCTGTTTGCACCCATTTCTTTGTTATTTTGTCTGCAGAGTTATGTACCTGCCTTGGAAATTTGTATCATTTCGCCTGTTCCATGCTATATACACTCACTGCAGTTTATGTTCTGTTTAGTTTGTTGCATAGCTGCTAGGTGGGGTCACCGGAGACCCCTTTTGAGCTACTAAATGACTTTTTTCCTGCTACTGTAGTAAGATTTGTCCCTTTACTGGAAATGCTTGAGCAGGCAGGGAGGCACTGGGTGGCATCTTGTTCTCTCTGATCCAGACAAAGACTCAGGTCCAGTGTCAGCTGATTCTGACTCCTGTTCAGGGAAAATCCAGGGGAACGTGGCCTCCTGTGATGAATGGGCCTCCATTGCTGAAAAAAGCCAAGGAGAGATGTCCTACTAGATGACAAAGCCAGAGGAGCAGTTGTGTTGTTAACATGTGGTGTTATTTGAGTGCTTTTACAATTTGAAGGAACACTGCCCACCCAAAGTGAGGCCCAGATTTCAGATTTAATTCATACTTCTGGGCCTGCAGAGCCTGACAGAGTGGTTCATCCAAGAACTGCAGTAGAAATACTTGGTTTTAATCAACTGAGCACATCAATGTAGTCATAGGTACCAACATCTTGGAATAGTTGGAAATGGGAGAGGAACTACCTCTGAACTAAAATGGAGCTGGCTTTTTGGTAGTGTTTTGGATGGCTTAACAGCTACAAATTTATGAAGATATAATTAGCTACTTTTCAGCGTAATGGTTCATTTTCAACATAAACTTCTCTTTAAAAGCTTCAATCAATGTTTGCAGATTTTATACAAGTAATACCAAGAAACTGTGCTTTAAGCCTTGAAAATATTTAAGTAGAGCTAATCATGAACCAGGGGTTTAGTGTAGAAATCTGGAAGACATTGATAGGGAACTATTAAGATCTGTTATATATTAAAATAGTATGTTAATATCTATATAACATCAACATCTATAATCTATGTAATACCAATATTTATAATATTATTTTAATGCTGATATATACATACATGTTTAATATATGTAAACACACACGTAGGTATTTTAGGTATATATTGAGATTTCTTTTTCTGCAAACTTTTGAGGTCATGGCAACATTTGAGTATCAAGTACATGATTTATTTTCTAGTTGTTTTGGAGGATTATTTGTAGGGAGGGCCTGCCTGTCTGTGTGTGAGAACAAGCACTGCCATTAGGTGCTGTGCTCCATGGTCACTGTCTGTATGAATAAGCTGTGTGGTTTCCTCTAAATCACCTGAAATTAGGCCATTTGAAGACGGGACTGGCAGCATTGCTTGGCCATCTCAAGCCATGGCCATGACTCTGTGACTAGGTAGCATTGGTTTCTGACTCAAGATTGTGAAGGTGGGTGCTTATGTGGGAGAACACAGGCACTTCTTATATAAGCAGAGATTAGTTCCCTACAGACATTCTTCTGGATTCCTGGTAAGCTGGGCTGTGCTCCTCCAAAGCCCTCCTTCAGCTGCACTTACCATCATGGTGTGATCCACTGGCAGCTGGAACTCCAGAGGCAGTTGACTGCTGGGATTTGTCATGCACAGAAGTAACAAAACTGGGATAATCTGTGGGATAATACAGCTTGGTGGTGGCTTGGCCATTTGGGACTGTCTGTGGATGTGCCCTGTGCCCAAGAGTTCTGTGTGCTCATGGTGGCTCACCAGGGTTCATAGGGCAGCAGAGTGGTCCTGGCTGGGAAAACGCTGCTTGTGTCTTGGGTATGTTCCTTGACATTGTTCCTTGAATAAATGTGGCCTTTAAGCCAAAGTGCTTGTGCTGTGTGTGTGTCCTGCTCTGGGGGAAGTTCACACCCAGGGAGGATTGCCACAGCAAGGGGACTGCTCTGCAGGCTGAGCTTCAAGCTCAAGTTCCAGTGCAGCCACAACCCTTTATGAGAGATCCTGATGGGCCCATGATATTTAGATATGCCTCTGGTAATATAATCAGCTGCCACCCACTACTCAGCTTCTAAGCTGATCCTAAAATAACCTTTGGTAGAATGACACATGTGAAGCTTCTCTCTGTTCCAGTTTAATCTCCTGCACACAGTTCCAGTGTAATGTTTATATGACAGTCATAAGGAAGGCTCTGTAGGTGTACCCAGGCCTTTTATGAGAGCGTGACACGACATCATTTATCTCCCTTCTCCTTGACGTTCTTGTCTCTGCTTTCAGTTTTGAAATTAGAAGTGGTGTGGACCTGCCCCATCTCATGGATGGGGGTGAGAGCTTCCACTTTTCCAACTTGCTGAGTGCTCAGTGTTCTTTCTGAGGACACATGGTTTGGACTTTCCCTTTTTTCCCCTGCTGATCTTTCACAAGAATAACAAACCACCAACGGATGTTAATGGCTCCATGCATGGATTATATATATGTGTGCATATATAGGCTGTCTGGTTCCTGAGAAGACTTTATTGGCATAAATTTGGAATATTTACAAGTGGCAAATTCATTGGTGAGATTATGCAGACCAGACTAAATGAGCTCTGAAGGGCATTTATAACACCTTCAGACAAACCAGCCTTTTTGTTTACAGCAAAGGGGTTTATATGAGTGTGTGTGCATGCATATATATATTTTTTAAAAAGAAGTTTGTGTCTATGCTTTTTTTCTTTCTCTGAAATACAGAAGTAGCATTAATATTTCTGCTGCTGGCTGTCCATAAAAAACACAGCAACCCTGGAATGATAGGGAAGCTGTCATGTGAGTGCAATATGGGAATGTCTGCAATTAAGGCCACTTTTATAAGGTGACATTCCAAGGTGGTCAGCCAGGCCCCCTGGAAGCTCCTGAGGGACTGTAGGCAGTGGTGAGGTTTCCTGTGTGCTTTGCTGGGGTTTGAGGGGCACCTTCCCCAGCTGGGTGGTGAAATGCGGCTTCCTGGGCCATCCTTTGTAACGCTTCAGACTCGCAGTGCTCACAGAGGGCACGCAAGAAATGTGTCTTAAAATCCTTTGTTTTCTTTGGCCAACAGCTTGAGGGGCAAGAGGAGGAGAGGAGGGGGGTGGAAGAGCAGAGAGCAAAAAAAAAATTGCCCTTTTGTAGTAGATTGAAACAAAACAACATCCAAGAAACATTGGTAGTTTGAAAGCAGTTTGGAGGGTTTGTGTGTTAGAAGTAGTCCCAGCTGAGAGATGTTGCTGAGCAGAGTTCAAGCAAGGAGGCCAAAGGTGCAGCATAAATATAGTTTGTCAGATTGTTGCTGAAATAGATGAACATTATTCCACGCAATAATCATAACTACGTACATGGCATAAATACAGTCATCGAGTGATGCCACAAAGTACTTAATAGCTTGTAGTCATTGTGCCTTTTGACCTGGAAGTAGAAGGGTGTGATGTTCCTGTTCCAATTATAATCAATGAGCCTTGCTATTGATCTGTGGGAGACAGTGAGTGCAGATGGATGGTCTGGGGTTAGGTGGGGGAATAAGCCGTTGATGGACTATTCTGTTTATTTAGCTTTGATGGTAGCACTGCACTTGGCACTCGCTTGCTTTGTGATTTTTAATGTATTGTCTTAGCTCCAAATGAATGTTTAACAAGGCTGCGCCTAGTAATTTTACAAGTAGCCTTAGGAATTCATTCATTCATTGTGTAAAAGTGTTCTGCACAAGAGCTGAACTGCTGGGAGAGGTGCGGAGAAGGTAGGGCAGCCTGTCCAAGAAGACACCTTTCTTGGCAGAGGGAGAAGGATGGATGTTCCTTGTCTGTAGGCCAACTTCCTTTAGAATGTATTTTTATTGGCTAATCAATAGACAATAGAAATCCACTCCCTAGTCAATTTAAGCACCACTTAATTGAGAAATAAATGATAAACACATTATGCTTTGCTAGTAGAGAACATTTCAGGGTGATTATGGATGCTCTGCTAAATTTTTTGGCATCCCTTGAGTGAGGCTAATTGCCTTCCCTCAGGGCGGCTCCACAAGCTTGGGTCACATCCTGGCCTTGATGAGGCCGATGAGAGTTTTCTTATGGATTTTTTTCCCCCCAATTATTATTTTAAAGAGGGCCATTGTATACCAGCCTTTATCTCTGGTGTTCTGCTTTCCCCTGAA
The DNA here is from genome assembly GCF_051311805.1 of Agelaius phoeniceus. Taxonomy (NCBI): domain Eukaryota; kingdom Metazoa; phylum Chordata; class Aves; order Passeriformes; family Icteridae; genus Agelaius; species Agelaius phoeniceus. Next base: position 8,925,566 of record NC_135273.1, on the reverse strand, counting down.
AGCAGGACCTACTTTGACTGCTGGGTCTCTCTGGTTGGCTCTTGGCCAAGGCTGTTTGCACAGGGGTATGGATGCACTCTGTCTCCAAATCGAGTCCCTCTGCAGTGCAAGGCTGGTTTGTTGAGGATTTTGCTGGGACAAACCAGCAAATTTTAAAAGCTGTGATGGCCCTTTGGCTGGTCCAGTGCCCTCTGCCCTTTCCAAGCAGCCTGACCTCAGCCTGGCTCCCATGCCAGCAGCCTGAGCTCACCCGCTGCAGGAGAGTGTTCCAGCACAGTGATCCACGCTGCTCTGGGACAGGGCTCTGACTGCTCAGAAAAGCTGGAATTTTTTCAGATCCGGCCTCTTGCCAGCATGGTGCATGCCCTTCACCAGCCAGTGGAGTTAGCAGTCACAGTGGATGGGTATCCATGAGCCTGTTAATGAGGCACTAGATGAGGGAGTGCTGTGTCAGGCAGGAGCAGAGCAAGCTTTGTTTAATCAGCGTCTCAAGTCCCGTCTCCAGCTACCACAACTGATTTGCAACGGAAGCCGTCAGGACAAGCTGGGACACAAAAGCATGAGGATGGGTTATTCTGCTTGGCTCTCAGGCTTTGTGCTGGCTGCTAGTGATAGCTGAGACCTATTTTAAAAATTTTAAAAAATTTTACCACTTGCTAGGTGCTCCACTCAGTTCCTGCTCCCTGTGTAGACTTTTGGCTGTGCTCTACCCAGTGCTGCATCCAGGGCACCGTCAGCACCCATCTCCTTTAATGCCAGCATGAGAGCCTGGCACCTGTGCTCCATGGCTGGAGCTGAGCCTGCTTGGTGATAGAGTAGGAAGTCTCCTCTTTTGAGGGATTATGACTTGGGAAAGATCTCTCTGTTTTGGAAGAGAGAATAGATGTAAAACTCTGAGAAATTTTCCAGTTGTCTTCATAATTTCTTGGATGCTGGTGATGCTTCCTAGTACTGTCTGAGCACGCGTGTGTGTGGAACTTGTGGTCCCTGTTTGCTCCTGCAGGTATTCTGAAAATTAGGGGTTGCATTGCTCTTGTTTCTGCTCTGTTCAGCCCCATGCTAGGTGAACAGGCTGTGTGCAATTTATAAATAAATATTTATTATTTTGAGCGATGACTGAGAGCGAGGGTATTTCCTGGCTGTGAATAGCTGGAAGAGTTCGAATCTGCTGGCTCTGGAGTGCCAGGCAATTCTGAAACCTGGAAGTCATTATTACTTTTTCTCTCTGTGACCCCTGCCCTTGTCTCCTGTGCACACCTGCGCCCTATTCTCATGCCAGCTTGGCAAAAATAAACACCCTGTTAAGATTGCTGCCCCCTCCACCATGCAATAAGTGCCTGCCTTGCAGGGATATGATGGCTTTGCTGCCTTGTGGGTAAGGGTGATAAGGGTCTGCTCTGGGGACATTGCCCCATGCCTCCAGCCTTCAGTGGGGCAGGAGTAATGGTTGCAAAACTGGGTCCTGATTTCTTGCCAGAGTCTTGTCTGCTGCCACCACTTCCCTGCCCAGTGCTGGGGTCAAGTGCTGGGAATGTGGTGAAGATGTTGTGACTTCTTTCTGCCCATTAAGTCTTTGGGATATTCTTCCTTCAGAGCTTGACAGGCACAAATCACCAGAGGATGGGCTTTGTGTGGGAATTGATGTCTCTGTGTGGTTTTGGAGTTTTCAGTTGGGTGCTCCTGAGATGTTGGGAAGCCCTCCAAGGGAATGACCTGTGGGATTGGTGCCAACTGTACTTTCAGAAGTGACCTGAGACACTTGGAGCTGTTCCCGGTGTTCAGAATTATCCTGAAATACCAGCGTGATGTAAAAAACAAATGTAGAATTGCTAAATGTATGTTGTCCAAAGATTTTGGACAACAAAATCCAGAGCTGTGGTAACTCTGCTTCAAAAAAAACCCCAAACCAACAAAAACCCCAAAACCCCATAAAAAGCAAAAACCAGCCCTCCACAAAAAAACCCTGGTGGCCCTCTCATGATTTTCCTCAACTAAGCATTAGGCCTGCTGAGTCTGATTTGCCTCCATCTATAAGGCATTCATCAGAATAATAAAAAAAGCTGAAAATGAAAGAAGTGCTTGTAATTTTTTTGGCGAGGCAGTGATGGTATTAGAACAGAAAATATGAACCAGAGACACAAAACACTAATTTTTTTCAGGGCTTTGATTTGTATCTGACTTAAATTTTAGTGTAGAGACACAGAATGATGTTTTCCAGGTTCCAGTAAGGTTTTACTGTATCTGCTTTCTATCTGTGCAGAATTTCCCCTTGCCACTTCCAGAAGGAGAATATTTTATATACCATTGCTTTAGCTACTTTTTGATTGGAGCTTAATCATCTTCTTTTACAATGTTTAGGTTAAAGACATTTTTATGGTGTGCTGGTATTGGCTTTGAAAATCTTTAGTCACTGATGTCTTTGTTGCTCATTAAGCACTTTTTAATTTTTAAACCAAGACTGCTATCTAAATGCTGGTTTCTTTCAGTGGAGATCTTTTTCTAATTATTAAAGGCATTCCTACATTCTCAGCCAGCTAGCTGGATTTCTCATTTAAATGATGTACAGAAACTAGTACTGCGTGTTAGTATATAATTGCAGACAAAATGATATTGTGAAAAGTCGCTTAAAAAGGTTTTTTCTTTCTCTAAATCAGAAAGAATAAGAGGAAAAGTAGCCAAGGGATTCATCACATTTTTAGTTATTACTATAGATACAGATGTACATGGCTGTTTGAAATTATCAGAGCTGTGTCATAGATAACCCCATGTTTATGCAGGGACCTGAAAAACATGAATGTGTATTAGATTTACTTGGCCCTCAGAAAAGAATGTTTCTTTTAATCTGAAACAAGCTTTCTTGAACAGATTTAGAGAAGCAAATGATGTCTTGTCTAATTGGCAAAATCAGCCCTCCAAGAAATGCATGGTATTTTCAAACCCAGAACCCATGACTTTGCCTGCAAATATTTTGGATGTTATTATGGGAGTTGAAGTATTTCACTGAAAACTGGGACTCAGGGTGTTCTGCCCTCTCTTTCCCAGCACATGGAAATCTGGAGCTAAAACTTTCTTGTGCTGACTGCCCACCTTGAGAAGCTCATCTTCAGTGATGCTCAGCCTTTTATAATTGCCCCTGGGGCAGTGATGGTGGGTTGTGTTTGTGGCACCCATCAGAAAATAGTCTCATTTTAGCCCTCTGTCTAGACTTGCCACTCTGCTTGAGTTGTCAGGGCTGCACACTCAGGGCAGCTTGCACCTATCTGGCAGGGTGGGTTTGAGTTTGGGTGAGGTGAGAGGTGTTTCCAGAGTGCTGCTGCCACCCTGCACAAGGGTGGGGAAGCCCCAGTCCTGCAGCATTGCCAGAAGCAGTGCTGTAGCTGGAGGGCAGAGGAGCTTGCACCATCCTGCTCTGCCAGGGCTTCTCCCCCCCAGGTCCTCGCAGGGAGATGGGAGGGTTTGGTGTCAATCGAGTTCCAGCGTTTCCCGGTACGTATTTGTCGATTGAAATTGAAGAATTGTGAGCACAATTCATCTTAGCACACAGAGAGCAGCGGGTGCAGGCAGAGCTGACTGGGACCAGACATTGACATACGGGCCGTCATCAAACTAATTGTTGTTTGAATTACCTGTTATGATCCGATGACAAATCTGCTTCACTCCTGCCACTGGAGCAGAAAATGTAGCTTGAATTGGCGTGATGTTAGCAAGTGTAAACTGTACTTCAACAAGATGGATAAACCCAATTATGGGGCAGACCTGCAGAGAGAAAATCCATTTAAATCTCGTAATGTTAAGCAGAGCTGTGTTTAATTCATTTGGACCAATTTGGGAATGATGTATGAGTGTTGGTGAACATTAGTCAAAGGGAGAAGGGCTGGAGAAAGAGATGCAGTGCTGAGGCAGGATGGCAGAGGAGAGCTGCACCGTCTCAGTGGTTAGCACTAATGGCTGGGGAAGGCTAAAATGACAAAAAGATGTACTAACTGCTCGTATGAGAACAGCCCAGTGTAAATGAACCAATAAGAGAAACATATGGAGCAGAAAGAAGGTGTAGTATTTTTCTTAAAACTATTGATCTTTCCCATTGAGAAGGAAATATATATAAATTGAAAGCAGTGTTTTGTTGGATTTTTTTTTTTACTTGGTATGAAGGGGTTTTTAAAATTATTTTTCTCCCAAACTTCTTGGGATTCTTAAGATTTATTGAAATGCAAGGGAAGGGGAAAGGTTTTTCTTTAATTTTTTCTCTCATTATTTTTTCAAGAACAGAGGGTAGGGACTGATCACTTCCTCATGGTCTTTCTTAGTCTTGTGATGCCTTTGTGGGATGTATTCAATGTGTGCTTATTCAGAGGTTTTCCAGCTACAGCTTTCAGTATTTTAAGAGAAAATTAAGCACCATATTGTGCAGGCAGAATGACTGACATATTCCAGAGGATGAGGGTGTTGTGCAGTAATGGCCTAGGAAGCTGTCACTGCTTATTTATAAATATAAATATTTGGTGTAATACCCAAAATATGTGCACTAGGCAGCTGTAAAAGGCCAGGAAAGATGCAAGTGAACAATCTCACAGAGGAATCACATTGGTAAGGTGGAGAGGTTGAACAATGAATGTATTTGACTCTGCTCATGGTCCTCAGTAGGTTCCAGCAAAACTAACCCAGATCCATGTGTTCTGTCTCATTTTGGACTAAAAAAACCAACAAACCATCTTTCTTTATGTTACTCTTGTAAGGCCCTTTGCACAACATTTAAAAGCCATGAATAATGAGGCAGCATTCCTATTTGAATCCCTCTGTGCCTGTTCCTGCCTTGCTTCCCTCTCATTGTCACAGTGCTCTGCTAGATTCCTGTAACTGCTGGTAGCAAATAACATGGGAGAAGGGAACCTGTCCCAAGGGCTGTTGAGGTCAACTAGTCATTTTGTGACATTTCTAGAGGCTGGTTAAACTAGGCTGAAGTAACCTCCTGCTGATATGTAAAGTTTAGGACATTTTAGTAATTCCTTATTTCTGGTACACCAGAAAGCTCAGTGTAATAACAAAAGGGATTCTGCAGGATTTTATTAAATAAAACATAGAGAGAAGAGTTGGTCTTCATTTTCAGTCATCTGTACTTCAAAGCATATTAATTTTGCAAGGCATGATTTCATTTTGATATCTGTTAAATCTGAGCTATTGAAAATGTTTTCAAACAGTTTTATTCCTGTGCCTGGGACTCTGAATGAGTGATGTTTCATTGTAATGAAGACAGATCCATCAGCCTTTTTGGGAAGGCTGGTAGGCTGTGTTCCTGTCTTGTCCTGAAAGTCCATTTAGCCTCAGTGAAAACAAGCTAAGAAAGCCTGCTCTGACAGGATCAAAGGAATTGAGCTCCAAGTTGTTAAAAAGGCCTAGGACATAGTGGTGCTGGCAGAAAGGTGTTTTATTTCTTTTTCTGGACGGAGCCATGTTGTAATGGCAAAAGGAGCAGCATGATTCACTGTGAGCTGTGACACTGAGGTGAACCAGGGTTACTTAGAGGGTCTGTGTGTAGGTAGGTCCTTCTGGAGAGCCTGGAAGAATCTGTATTAAAATGACCATGTATAACATGCTGTGAGTGTCACACGAGCTTGTTTCTGGCACTGTCACACTGTCACTCACCCCTCCCCTCGCTGTGGGATCAGCAGGGACAGCTAAAAAGCTCTGGGGACTTCATGGTAGCTACTCTTACATTGTCAACACTTCCTCTTGTAATCCCTGCTCTGAGAATAACCAAATATTCAGACTTAGCAACTGTTTTTCCTGCCTAGTAACTTCATCTCCCACAATGTCTGCTTTTGAGAATGTGTCTGGATTGCCCAGCGACCCACTCTGTGAGAGTTTGTGTATTTTCTTTTTTCCCTGTGTGGATCATTCTTTTTTAAGTCTCAAAAAACTGGCCCACCAGCTGCTGTGATTTGGAATTGCCTAATACTTTGTAAAAAGTTATAAAATAGCTTTTACTTCTTTAAAAAAACCCTGAAACAAAGCCTTGAAGTGCAAACAAGAGGAATTGAAGGCCTTTTGGTGTCTTGAGATGTGTGCACGTGTCACAGGAATGTTGGGTTCATTCTTAATTAAAAGGTCGTTGTTTGTTTAATGAGATGACTGCAGGATCTTGGATGCTGACATGGGAGTCACTCTTGCTTTGGAGAGCATAGATCATATGGAATGTGTGTATTATAGGGATGTGGTGTGTATCCTGCCCCTGTCCTTTAAGGAACATCCCTCAGCTGATAAGGATCTCGGTCAGTGGTGTTGTTTAAAATGGGAGGAAGGATGCAGAAGTTGTTGAACCCAAAGAGTTGAGATGGCTCTTGAGTGTTACAGACAGTTCTGTTTGTCCTTTGGCCTGCTTGTCTCTGCCTCAGTTTGCTCATCTATGAAATGGGACTAGCACTGCTTACCTAATACTTAGCCTAAGGCATAATGTCATATTCTTTGTATTTTGGAAAATGGTGCTGTCTTGAAAGAACTTTTGAGAAGTGGGGTTAAAGTAAATAAGAGGTGGATGAAGTGAAAGAACTGTTTTGTTTGGGTTTTTGTTCTTTTTTTTTGTTTGTTTTTTTGTTTTTTTTGGTTTTTTTTTTGTTTTTCTTTTTTTTTTTTTTTTTTTTTTTTTGTTTTGGTGTGGTTTTTTTTTTTTAAGCTCCCTTCCCCTGAAGCTCTTTTCATTTTGACTTCCGACCAAAATCACATGTAAAAACATAAGCTGCTGATTGATTAAGCCAGCTGACAGTTTGTCATGATGGGAGCTGTGTATTTGGACTGCTTTCTTTTCTCTCCTACCAGATGCTGATTGTGTTCAATAATTATGTATACGAAAGAATTTTCATTATGGCATTGTGGTTTCATGTTCTCAGAAGTGTTTGGACTGGGGTAGCCATGAGAAGCCAGATTGCATGATACATTTCAAGCTTTGTTTCTCCCTGACCACATGCACATTTCTTTTTTGCTTTTTTTCCCTCTCCTCCTAAAGCCTGAGTAAAAGTTGTATTGATTATAGCAATCTCGTGGAAAATCCCACTCCAAAGACAGATTTACTAAACAATAATTCCCACCCCTTCACTCTCCATGCTGCCATACTTTACTCCTGCTATTATAGTGGGCTCTATAATCCCACCAAAAATTACAAGAGAATGAATATACAAGGCTTGGGCCAAATACACCACCAAGGACTCATCTTCTTGTGCTTATAATCCTGTGCTCACACAAAATACTTCTCCTGGAGATTGTTCTAGGCATTTAAATAAGATTCCACCATTTCTAAGAGCTGTTTCAGAGCAAATTGCTGATCTTGTAATTTTTAGATGTTAAACTCCCATTTTTATAATTTATTTGATAATCATTATAATGTTTATTTTCAATGGTGATGAACTATTACTCTAGCAAGTCAGCTTTTATAGGGCTGCCTGTAACCAAATCTCAGCAACAGGGCTGTGAATTTTCCCTCAACAACTTTGTGAACTTCAAAGTCTGTTTGGAAATGTGTGATGCTGTGATTATTTGTTGATGGTTTTTATTTTTTTCCTAACAAGAAACAAGCAGAATGGCAAAAGAAAAAAAAATCTATGCTAATATCACAACATGTCAGGGAGTAGAATGGTGAAGAGCTCTAGCAACAGCATCAACTTTCATTTGCTGCTTGCATTTAGTGACTGTTTTCCCATCTTTTGACTTTTCTGGTAAACAGCATTTTTCAAAGTGTAGAAGAAAAGCATGATTTAAGCATACAGGGTGGGCTTGTTGGAAACCCAATGCTTCATTTTTTGGGAAAAGTTCAAGCTAGCTAGCATGAATATTATAAGACAGTTTTTTGCATATATCATGTTTCAAGGTATTTACAAAAAAATCTGTATTTACTTATATTTTTGCATGCTGTTGAGTGATGGGAATATGTATTACATAAGGAGTTGGGGTTTTTGTGTGTTTGTTTTCTTTTTTTTAATTTTCCAATCAGTATGCAAAATATTGGTTGCATTGGTGTGCAAATTGAGGGGAAGCAAATGAATTGGTTTTCTGTCAAAAACCACAAGCAGAGTACGTGGGGTTTTGATTTCTGCTTTAGTGGTTCTGTTATCGTTGTTATTTACAGCAAGAGTGGCTTTTTATCTTTGAGTTTCTGCTCTTTAGCCTACTTTGCAATTGAGTTCTTGGTTTTGTGGTTTTTATCAGCAATATTCAGCCTTGCTTCCAGACTTCTTAATTTTGCTGTTTGCAAGTCCCATTTCTAGCTAGATCTTTAAGGTAGATAAGTAGGAAAAGTGCTTGAGAATTTGTGTAGGGTAAAATTCCTCTCCTTGACCATGACAAACTGGATGGAGACAGAACACCTCACTTTCAGGAAAGCTACCTAAGGACAAGTCTGAGACTGGTTGAAGATCTATTTCTCTCAGAACCATGTCCATGTCTAACACCTCACTGGTTCAGGATATAATTAAATTATTTAAAATTACAGTTAAAAGAATTAAACAAATAGTTTAATTTTTACTACACGTGACTTTGAATGCTTCTTTCAGTAATTCTTTTACTTCATATTGCCTATATAAAATACATACTGAAGAGGAAAAAAAATAGTCAGGACCTCTGAATTTCTCACCTGAAGGCTGATAATGAATGTTTGGAAGGTGAAGAATTTATGCTTTTTAAATTTACCAAGCATGAAAACTCCTGTGTATTCACATGTTTGAGAGCAGTGGAATCCTCTTCAAGGTGAAAGCTAATGTTTTTCTTCTAGCATCATGCTCCTAAGATCTTGTACTGTTTAAGCAACATCAAATACTGTCAGACATATGATAAAACTGAGAAATAGAAAGTCTGTTTGCTCCCATCACCTTGGAAAAGCCAGTAGTGATGAAAGTCACTGCTGCCCTCTCATACACTGTGCAGGATCCTTCTTTGACAGATTAACTTTTGTAGGACAGTCTTTTACTGTACATCTCCACTTTCATCTCCCTGTTATCAACTCAATAATACTGGATTGAGAACTAAAGCTATCAATTAATTAATTGTTTATTAATAAAGGTCTAATGGTGCTTTCTAGTTTAACCACAGTGTGGGCATAAACACCTTTTAGAAGGCTTTGTCTGCCTAATGAGGTCTTCCTAAAAGTAGAGGAGACTTTCTGGATCTAGAGCACATAGAGGAAATGCATCCTGCAAAGCATGGATGGTTCTAGAGAGAAATGTCATTTCTTAAAAATATGCTGAAGAGGCTGAAGTGGCCCATGCATAGTTTGGGGCCCATGGATTGTGGTGAAGCCTATACTTTGACATAATTTATCTTCCTGGGGCTGGGAAACAAAAGACTACACAGAAAATGAGCAGCAGAATAATTCATCTTATTGATAGGCATGAAATTAGTGGCAGCAGGAAGAGGAAATTTGTTGCCTGTTTATACCATTTTGCTGCTTGTCCATCTCTTTTGATTGCAAGGAATTCTCTCCTGCTTGAAGATTTTATTTTGATTTTCTGGCTTGCAGCATCAGGAGCGTAGTCTGTCGGTGATGTAGCAGTGCTTTCACAAGAGTGGGGGCACAGTTTACAGGCACAGTAAACACCCCCTGATGGTTCATTCCAATTAATAAGTGTATAACCCCCCACGTGCTGTAGAAGGTGATTTTATGTGATCTTCTGTGATTAGTGGTGAGAAATGTAGCTTTATATGTACAAACCCATTTCATAAATTGCAGATTATATTTAATTAGCGTTATGCACCCACAGCCACCTCATCCACATTTCTGCTGCTAATCCATCTCCCTGGGACTCCTCTGCTCCAAACAGCTCAGTGTCTTCAGCCAGCATTTACAGATTAATAAATCTGCCAGGGAAACATTCCCTCCTTATCTGTTTGTCTGTGGAAATATCCCCAAATGTTAACTCTGACCACAAGTCTGAGATGAGCAATTTTTATGTCTCAGCTGCTGGCAGCTCTTCCCGCAGCTGAAAGTGCCATGATTTCTGAAACCTGATGCTTTATCCTCCAGTACTAGAAACAGGAGTTTAATTCCCCTGGCGAGGGGAGGGACCCAACTTTCCAGCAGAACAAAGTCAGCTCATTTGTTTCTCTTGTTCTTAGTCACAAGGCTCGGGAAGGCTGATGTGGTGTGGAAGTAGTTGGTTATGTTGTAGGAAGTTCCTGGGATGCTGCTCAGGGACACTTGTTTTAGCTGGGACAGGGATCAGTGTTTGGGGAGATCCAGGAAACTGGTTTTCTTTGTTACTAGTCCTCAGTTTGTCACCCACTCAGCCAGGCAATGTGTTCCTTAGCATGGATGTTGCATTTCACAGGTCTCTCATTCAAGCAGTTTCCCTTTTCTGAGCAGTTTCCCTTTTCCGTGCCTCCCTCGTTCACTCCCATCTGTTTTTTGGGCAGGGTCAGTCATTCTCACTCTCTTGTTTGTACAGTTCTTAGCACAAAAGGACTCTGTTCTCTGGTGCTGCCTTTGGGCACTGTTGTTAGACAAATAAAAGGGTATAAAGTTTGCATCGAACTTTTTTGCAACCTTTCTTGCACAACGACGTGCCTGTGCCAATCTGTATGGTGCAGAGATGTTTCAAATACTGGATGGTGCTGTGTGAAGGATTCAGTTTGATTTTTGTGATCTCTGACTCTAATATTGTCTGGATTGCAGACTTAAACATAGTTATAAACCCTGCCTCCAAACTCTCACTTTGTGAACAAATATGGTTCCTATAAAGACAACAGTAGCAGTCTTGTTACTTAAGTTAATTGAAAAAACCCTGAATAATACTTTATGAAGTAATTCCTTAATTTTTTTTTGCTTTGGCATTAAAAACTCAATTTTTTTCCCTGTATTTCTTTAAAGTTGTTTCCCTGAGCAGTAAACAAGGTTCTACTTAGAATACATTGTCTCTGCATAGAAGATCAGATTACCTAGAAATAATATAAAACACCTCTGGGTGAATGTGTCTTCATCCCCATAGGAGATAGTTAGTAAATTAAAAAAAATTTAAATTTTTTTATTATTATTTTTAATTTTTTTTTTTTTTTTTTTTTTTTTGTGAACTTCAGAATCCCTTAGAAAGAAGGCTGGAATCCAAAAGGCTAAGGTGAAACTAAAGAGAGTAGTGCCCTCCCTAATTGAAGATAGAAGACTGTGATAACTCAAGGCCTGAGGACTTTGTGAATTTGTTGCAGGGTCTGGACATGTTTTTCATGTGCTAGGAATGAGTGTGGAGAGGAGACACTGTGTAGTCCTACAGCTGTGTTGGAATGTATGTCCACATCAGAGATGGTCAGGGGAAATAATTTATGGATTAATGAAGAAAAAGAATAGAGAAGGAGGGGGTATGTGGAGACCTCTCTCTTCCCTATTGTGCTGATTATTTATTATTTTTCCCCTGAATGTTTGCTGGATCATTCTTCAGTGGTGCAGGAAGTTACATGAAATGGCAAATGGAGTCACGTTAAGTATTGTCTGCCTCAACAATCATACTTCATACTTCATGTCTGGTGGCCATTTAATATATATAAAATTGAGCTTAGGTTTTAAAACTGACTGTTGGGCCTTGATAAACTAAGAAGACCTGAGCAGGTCTCAATGGCAATGGAGAGCCAGGCATCTTGGTGTGTTTATGTGGTTGAAGTCCCAGGAGGACAGCCTGAGGTGGTGCTGATTGTATTTTAGGTGGGGTAAGTGAGAAATCATGAGGTTGAGTTGATTTAACTCTTGCAAGGAGCTGATGTGGGCAGACCTAGATGTTAAAGACAGCAAGGCGAGTATGAGTTCCTGCTTCTGTTTGTCACTTAGAGGTTTATGGTGGTCAAAGATGGGACCACCTCCCAAATGGCCAAATCATGTGTGCCCATGCCCTGCCTGGCAGCGTTGGTTTGTTCAGCTGATGGGGGTGAGGGCAGGGGCTGGGGGAGCCTGGAGCTGCCCCACTGGAGCTGGAGTGTGTTGGTGCTGAGGAGCTGAGGGAGCGCTTGCGTGTCTGAAGTATGCAGCGCCTCTGGGACGTGTGTGAGGCAACGCTGTTTACTTGTATCTACTTGTTTGCTGGGATAAAACTGCATAGTGCAAGCTTGTATCCGAGGCCACCTCTGTTATTCCTGGATAGTCTCCAAAAGTATCTCAAGGCATTTATAGACTCCTCTCCTTTGCCCACAATTTCCTTGGAGCGCTACTGACCAAAGCCGAGTTTGACTTTGTTTCTGATCGATGTTGAACAGGGCTGCTGAGCACCACGAAGGTGTTTCTAGTAAGTGCTAGGAAGGTGTTTTGCTGTATCCAGTTATTCTCTGAACCAAGGAAAATGTGTGCAAGTATTGTGTTTGGTAATAGTTTGATAATAGAAACACCAGCTTGATGTTTCAGTACAGCCTTGTTACCTTGAGGAGTAGGAATATAAACCAGCATTGCAGCTCTTAGGGAACACCCTGCCATGTTCCTTTCCTGTGGGAAGAGCTCACTGTGATCTTTATCAATTAAATCCTGCTTGGAGTCCTCTAAAAAGAACTTCATTTACTGTAGTAAAATAAAGCATACAGGAACTACCCACTGATGGGGTGTTTTCTCCCCGATAGTAGTTTGGCTGATCTGATTTGCTCAATCCCCATGACAATTGCACTGCTTTCCCTCTTTTTTTCCCTTTCCTCTCCTCCCCTCCCAATGCTCCACAAAGCTGCCTCAAGAGTGGTCCTCTTGACACAGAGACTGCAAATGCAGCCTTGGGCACCTGGAGTAATCTTCAGCTTCATCTTCTGCAGAGCTGTGGCTTTCTCTGGGAGCTCTCGTATGTTTAACACAGATTGCACTGTGCTCCCTCCCAGAAGTACCTGGCATTCCCAGAAGGATGTTGTCTTGCAGGAGTAACTCACCCTGTTGGACATCTTATTGCCAAGGATTTACTCAGTGTCTGGTGGAATTCAGATTTTGTCTTAAGACTTGCTTCCCTATTTTCCCTTTATATAAGGTTTATGACTAGAAGTCGTATCTTTTTTAAAATTTTAATTGTGTTCACCTCCTTTTGTGAATGATTTCAGAGTGGTGTTTCTGACTGTTACATGTCCCTTTTTATAACTTCACTATATCTATGTGTGTGTATATATATATATCTTTTCCTTAATGGACAAAACCAGTTTTAAAGCACCTCAAGTCCTTGAATTGGATTTCTAGTGTGATCCCCTTAGGTTCAACAAACAGCATTTCAGGAAGAAGTGTTTTTTGCAGACTAAATCTCAGATGGGAGAATGAGAAAATGATGGGCATGTTTTTATTATTGGATTGTGAGAGCTGGAAAGCCTCACCTTTTGTTTTGCCTACTTTGTTGTTTTATGTAAGGCTGCAACTGACCCTCTCCTTGTCTATCTGCATCTGGTTCCTCAAATGTGTGGGTTCTCCTCTTCCTTCCCCTCCTTTTCCCTTCCAAGTTGTGAGTGTTGATTTGGGCAGTTTATTCCCAACCAAGATCCAGCAATTGTTTGAATTGAGATAGTTATTGTAAGTCAGCTCATGTGTTTTTTTCTTTTTTTTTTTCCCTCTCTCGATGTTGGGACAGCCTGTGCAATGTGTTTCATGAAGTCAACAGCTGAATCTTTTAAATTACACCCTCTTGTCCCTTGCTCTTTTTTCCTCCTCCCTACTTTGGCTGTGGAGTCTGCTGGAGAGGCAGAAAACAAGTTTGGCACCCACATGGTAGAGAGCACTGATTAGCTCCTAAAAGAAGCAGCAAGTTGATTGCTTGCAGAGATGATGTAAGCCATTGCTCTGGGGTACATCAGGTTGGATTTCTCAGGCTTTATCTTATAAAGCCTAAATTAACAGCTGGTTTGGTTTGAGTTCTTCAGGATCTGACTAAAGGATTACAGTCCATTCTCAAGTGAGTCAATCTAGTTTAATTTATTTCAGGTCTATCAAAAAAGATCAATCAAAGCTCTTTTGAAAGTAAAGCTGTAATCGGCCTGTGTACTTAGATGTCACTGGTTTTGTATTTACTTTGCTTCCCTGGTGGAAAAATGTTCAGGCTCCAACTAAGACTATATTGCAGTGAATTTTTTCTTCTTTAAAGTAGTTAGATTTTTCAGAAAGTTACTTGTGTTTTGAGAAACATTGCAGCCTTCATATGCATCTAACAGAGTCTGCTGTTTTTCTTGTGAGTCCTTGAACTTGAAACTGTACTTGAACTGGGAAGGATCGTGGTTTAGTGGTTAAAAAATACAAGTAGGAGTTGGGAATCCAGATTCCTCTGCTGATTGCTAGACCTAAGACATGACCTCAGGCATCTCCTTTAATTGCTGTTTGTCTCGGTTTCCCCATTTGTACAATAGGAACAACAGCATTCAAACAGGATCTAGACACAAAGTAGCCTGTGTTTACATAAGGGTGCGATTTAGAAATCAGCATATTCCACTGAGTGCAACTCCCTGTACACTTTCTTAAATCAGTGGTCTTTATTGTTGTTTTAATGCATGTAGAGGTGGAAATGACTGTATAGCTGATTCTAAGCTGAGTTTTTGGCTGCACAGAGTAGCTAATCAGATTGTAGGGAGACAGGTTGCTGCAGCCTCAGGAAACAAAGTACTGAACTTGTATAAAACCTGTCTACCAGTTTCTGGTTTTTAAAATCTTTTGGAGCCTCGGTGTCCTGGCAGACTTCATGCCAGATCAGGTATCATCTGGCCTCCTGCCATGAACATAAACTCCATACCATGGTCTCTTGTTAATTTGACAAGAACATAATTGAGTGCCCACACCCTAACTGGAGAGATGCTGGATGATCTGGTACTGCAGAAGTGTGATAAACATCGTGGAAATGTGGCCTGATTTTAGCAATTGCACAAGAGATTGTATGAGTTCTGTTTAATTAATTCTAAAACTGATTTTTAAGGTGTTCATTTCTACATGCTGGAAAGGTAGGACCATGGCTAAAAAAATTAGAAAAATAAGCAACTGAGGCTTCAACCAGAGTTTGCTCATCACCTCTCCTCTGCATTCCTCCTTTCATGGGCTGAATGGGAGTGAAGTTGTTTGTTTTGTGGTGTGTAGCTCAGTCTCCCTGAATCTGTTCAGGTCCTTGCTAACCTTTGAAGAGGAGGAGGAATGGCTCTGGCCAGCCAGCATCAGGTCCTTCACCAGTGGAGAAACCCCATCAGAGCTCTTGCCACCACATATTGATGTGTACTTTTATACCCTGTTAGAAGCAAATTAACAATCAGTGAGTAACTTCCCGTTTCTGTCCTAGCTAGCAACCTCCTCCTGCAATGCCTCCCGGTGGAGTCTCCCCCTTTGAAACCCAAGTCACTGGGATTGCTTCCTTTTGATCCTTCCCTGCACCTGGACCTTCCATAATGCCATACCCCATCCCTGCTACTCTTACCTGGATTCAAACAAACAAACAAACAAAAAACACACCCAGAAAGGAGGTTCAGAGCAAACCCTGATAATTGTGCGTGTAATGTAATTGGAAGTGTTGCATTGACATGCTTATGTGAGCTGCTTCTTCATCTTAGTGCTTGAATGTACCACTAGACTTACATTTAGCTTCTTGTGGCTGCTCTTTGATGCAGGTAGGCCATATTCTAAATAGGCTTGTTGCTATGGTGAAAATAGGAGTCCTTGTCTGCTGAGTGTAACCTTTCCTACTTTCCTGGACATTGACATATTTTTTTTTCCCTTCCTCTTTTGAATATGCCACAGTAGAACAGGATTGTGTTTTCTTTTAAGGAAAGGAATTTCAGTTGACAAGTTGGGTCAGAGAACAGTACTTCCAAGGTGTCTTCAAGAAGTTGTGGGTGGTTTTCGAGGGATGAGGGGAGAGATTGGAAATCCTTTTTGTGATGACTCAGCACTGCTGAGAGCGCTGTGTGATTCTCCCCCCCTCTGTCTTCAGGGAGAGAGATGAAAAAGCTTTCCCCTGCTCTTTCCATTACCTGGCTTCTTTCAGTTATTTTTACAAGGTTAATGCATTGTGCTCAGAGTTTGCATTGTTGTGCCAATAAAACTTTAATAATGATGGTAAGATTGACGTGCACACGGGCAGAAGATGAGTCTTTGGGATTTAGTTGAGAAAGGAAGGTGCATGTTTGTCAGCTGCCTGAAAGGTCCAAGGACTGCTGAGGCTCATTTCAAAGGCTGTGGGAAGGGAGTGCTCTTCAGGGCTGATGGCTATAAAAGCTGAAGATGGCTGTGCCTGTCCATTAATCTGTTGAACTCATTGTTCTCTGGGTCCCCGTTTTATTTTGTTATTATGCCGCATTTTGTGCAAAAGGAACTGGAAAAATCAAGTGTGACTAAGGGCTTTGTGAGACAGCAAGCTCTTAAGGAGAAGGGAGAAAAAAGGGTGAGACTCTTCTTTCTGCTGCTCTGCTGTCAAGGACAGCAGTGGCTGCCGCCGTCCCCCAGCTTGCCTGATGTGTGTGTACTCCTGAAACAGGAGCCTGGAGGTGGGGGAACAGCTGCCAAAATACCTGGGGCTTGCCCTCAGGTAGGCTGGGTTGGTCACACTGTCCCCCCCACACAGAGCCCCTGTCCCTGGCTCTGCTGGGAGCTGGCTCTGGGGACCACAGTGCAGCCAGAAATCTACTGCTAGGAAGCCACAGCTCTTGGCTCCTGGCTTTCTGCTGAGGATTTCCCCTGGAGGTTTGAAATAACCTGCTCCCCACACTATCCACCTTCTCTTTGACTTCCCAGCAATGAGTCTGTTTCTTATTTAAAGTGTATTTTCCATAACTGCTCTGAAGTCTTGGAAGAAGGAAAACTGGCAGTGCTTAATTCAAGTTCAGTCCTTTCCTCCCTGTGACCTCTGTTAGTAATTTATATGAAGATGATTAATCTTATTTAAAAAAAAAAAGAGCTGTGTCATTCTTGAGCTCTTCTGGGGAAGTTAAGTTGTAGATGAAACTAAAACCAAGAGTCAGGGTATAGGAAATCCCATGCACCTAATTTTAGGGGCTCTAAATTAGAGAAGTTTTATTTCTGTCCCATGAAATGCTTTTTAGGCGCATTCACTTATGCCTTAGCCTTATCCTAAGGGTCCAATTCCCTCTTCTTTGTGCTGACTAGCCCAAGTCACACCAAGCACAGGATGGTATCAGAGGAGTGGGAGGGAGGGCTGTGACTAGCCTAGGTTTTGCTGTTGAATGGAGCAACCCACAGAAAAATAAATGCCATGTGTGGGAGAAAGGCCTGTCCTCTCACCATGAAGTAGTTTTTGGTAACAAAGGCTTGGGGACTTCTGCTTTAATTTTTCATTCGTTATCAATGTGGCTGGGCAGCACACAGTTGGCTTCCTCCCTTTTCTTCTCACAGTCATCCAGGGGTTTTTATCCAAAAAACCCCTAATTTCTGGGGAGTGATGCCTTCTCTGAATAAGGGCTCTGCCGTGCCAGCATGGGTCTCCTTGGCCCCAGGGGTGCAGGTACAGGAGAGTTGTACCTGGGAGGCTGCAGGTGCTGCTGGGCATGGCCAGCCCTCCATGTGCACAGGAGGCAGCTTTATCCCATGTGCCATCTCTCCACCCCAACAAAGGCAGTTGGACAGTGAGGAGAGGATGTGGGTTGGGATGGAGGGTGAGATGGTGCATGAAAAGGTGTGGTGTTGCTAGCCCCACGATGCCAACATCCCACTTTTTTGTGCTGGCTGGGCTTCATGCTGGGACTGCGCTGCTGTGGACCATTTCAAAAAAAGGAGTAAACCAAGGGAAACCATGGTGAATGACCTGCCTGTCCTAGCAAATTTAGTTTAATTTAGAAGTTTAAAAATGTCCCTGTTATCCGCTAATATTAGCATTTGGTGTGACCTGACCTGTTACGTTGTGACCTGAGGGGAAGCGGTGTGAATGGGACTGCTGTACTTGAGGCTATTTTCTGCCAGCCTCAAAAGCAAGACAATATCTGAGAATAGCAATGGTGGGGAAGTCATGCTGGAGCGGGAGCAGCCTGCCGAGCCCGGGTTCCGCTGCGGGCGCAGACCCGAGACCCTGCTCCCCTGTCATCACCTGTGCTGAGGGGCAGCCTTGCTGCCTGCCCTGGGGGCTCACAGATCTGCCCACTGCCACAGCTCCTGCTCCTGCCTGAAGCCCCCAGGGTGGCCTTTGCAGCAGTGCAGAGCATCACCCACCACAGCAGGTAGGCTGGGGGTGGCGTGGGGCCATGCACGTGATGGGGAACTGAGATGTGGGATCTATTTCCAGCTCTGCCACAAACTTCCCGTTGTCATTTTTGGAGCAAACCACTCAAAATCCCTCTCCTCTGTCCTGCCCCTGTGCAGAATGGGGCTGAGTGTACTTTCCTCATGGGAATGGTCTTTAAATAGATATTGGCTTAGAGAGCGTGTTGCTGGATGGGTCCAAGAGGGTATCAAAGAATGACTGGAGATGGTGATCATGTGGGAAGTGTATTAAAAAATTAAATCAAAGTACTACAGGTTTTTTTTAAAGTTAAAAAAATCTTCCAAGTCTCCCATGCCTGGTCTTTTATCATGAGATTAAAAGAGGAGGGCTGGCAACGAAAAGTTCCTGTAACTGTCCTTTGAATAAGGAAATATTGAGAGGATGAGGAGGAAGGGCTTTATCAGGTTGGCTGCTCATCCTGGACACATCTGGCTGGTTTCTGCATCTGAGTGAAGAACTCAAACTTTCCCAACTTCCAGCAGCCCAGGTGACATTGGCAGTTGAGTTAAATCAACGCCTTGGTTACGAGGGAGCATTTGCTCACCAGTTAAATACTCTGCATTTCCAAAATCCTATCTGCTCACACATTCTGTGTTAATAAGTGCAAGTGTACAAGCACAAAGTAGATCATCAGGTACCCCACTTCTCCACCTTCCATGTAGGATTTGGTTGAGTGGATAACAACAGAGTTGTTTTCTTACCAAATTCATCAGAATCGTCCACAGTATGTTTATATTTGGATTTGTTTTGTGGGTTTTGTTTTCCACATACTGGGGTAGAATCAAGCATGTGAAGGGGACTTTCCTTACAGTATTTTTAACCTTGGTCTTTCTTTGGTTTGATGTCATTTACAGGATGGGTGTACACTTCTTTTTGGGGGGGTTGTAGTTGTGGTACTGCAGAGAGCCAGTAACAGCCATCAGACCACTAAGGAAACTGTTTTCAAGACACACATGGCTTTGGCATGTTTGCTGTCTCTTTGTTTATGTGCTGTGTCTGTACCTGATGGTTCCTGGCCAGGTATATTTGCATCTGTTAGCACTATCTGTAAATCACCTTGGCACCTTGCCTGAGTTGTGTTAAATAAGCATGAGGTCCCTGTGAAAATACACTCATCAGAGTTAATCAGGTGAGATTTTTTGGGGGGAGGTGGTTTTATCAATGGCATTGCTCCTGCCAGTAATTCTGACCATTATTGGAAAGGAGGAATTAAAATCACAGAATCAAAATTGAAATGAAAGTAGTTGATGGCAGCTGTGGGTAACCATGTGATTTGGGGAAAATAAATAAAGCTGATGAAGCAGAGTCACACCACAAAGAAAACTTTTCCTTTTTCTATTTTTTGCTCCAGAATAACTAATGGTTGTGTTGATTTACAAAGTGTCTGCTTCCAATTGATTTATACCCTGATAATAATCTTAAGTTATTTAGTTGGTCTTCTGTAAATATATGCAGAAGTTGTAATGACAAACAACCAATGTTTCTGCTGTTCAGACCTGCTGCACATTGTGGAGAGGAAATAAAAGGTCTGTGCTGCATTTCTCTGGGGCTCTGGTATCTGTCTGGGAAGTGGTAGAGAAGGGTTTGCCTCTGCATGAGAGGCTACAGGGCAGGATTCCTGAGAATACTTAGTGAATGCCAGCAAAGTTGGTCTTAAGCTGCCAAGGATATGGTGTGTTTTTTCTTGTCTCTTCCTAAGTCCTGCTTTCCCTGGGATGTTTGCATGTGAAATGTATGAGAAATCCCCTCTGAGCAGAACTGAAGGGGAAATGGCCTTATGTCTCTAATAAGGGATATGGAGAATATCTGTTTGATTTCTGAGATCATCCCTTCCTTTGCCCTTTATGAAATCTATATGTTTCTCAGTACATTGACATCTTAAAGGGAAAACATTTCCTGCATGAAGAAGATACCCAGTGCCTTAGGTAGCCTTTCTGCCCCTGTTCCATGCTGCTCTTGGTAGTGGTGGCAATGGTGAGCATTGCCCAGTGTTTCACCCTCTGTGGGGCTGCTGAATGTGAGTTTGTGACTGCCCAGGGTGGTGGGGCTCTGGAAGGTGGTGAAAATTACTTTAAATGCATCAAAAGTGCAAGCCTGGGAAAAGGCAGAATGAAGCAGACTGGTACCAACAAGGTTTGTTGAGGATTACTGATGGAGCACAGTGCAAAGCTGACCCACTGGGACCCACAGCTGAGTGGAGAGCAGTGCTCAGCAGGGCTCAGCAAGGCTGTGGTGAGGATGCTCTGCTTAATGAGTGGTCTTGGGACTGGGACTCTTAATCCTTTCACATGGGTGAAAAGTGTAAGGGATTAGAAAATTTGGGATTATCTGTAGGAGTTCCCTTATATTAACATTAGCATGCTTTAAATGGTTCTGTATATTCATTTTGTTCATGCAACTGTGCAGTGCTTAATTTATCATGGCTCTGTAGCCCAGACAGGACCTAAAATGCTCTCAGTTTAACATGTGCTGTGGGGGCTGGAGCAGAAAGCTGTGTTAGGAGAAAGCAGGATTGAAGGTTCTTTTGCCAAATGAACTTTATAGGAAGAGTTAATTGCTGGATATTTTATGAGAGCTGTGACCTGATCCTCTGTAGTAAGTCTTTAAACAGAATCTGCAGCTAGGTACTTCATTGTAGTGGGAGTTCTGTTTAGATGTGGAAAACACTTTGGGACTAAAGAAAGAAAAAATAATAATACAGGTGTGTTTACTTTTTTGTCTGGTTTTATCAACTTTTACTGTGCCAAGTTAGTAGAAGGAAGCTAAAAAAGGACAATAACTAGTTCTGCCTGTGTTTGCTGATATAGCACCACAGAGGATCGGTCAGTTTTGCATTCATCCATTTTTTAGTGGCTTGAACTTGGTCAGTAAAGCAGCTGAGTCTCTGGTCACTCCTTCAGAGTTTCTACCTTGCAGGCACAGTCTGTCTCTAGCTGGGCATGTGCAAACAGGGGCAGAAGGGTTAGTACACAGCATTAGCTTTGAAGCAAACCTTTATTTTTTTGCTTCAGGGTTTCACATCAAGTCACCCTCCCTCCTCCCAGATTTTCTTCCTTGCCATCTCCCTCTCCTCTTCCAGGTTTCTTATCATCACTGTACAGGCTAGCAGCTTCTTTCAGCCTTGCAGCTAAAGAGGGCTTTGCTACAGCAAAAAAAAAAACCAAACCAAACCAAAGAAGAAAACCAAGTCCCAAAACACCCAACCCAAACCCCAGGTCCTGTCCTGATGCTTGTCTCATAACTGAGGCAGCTCAGTGGCCAGGAGATTGCTGAATGGCTGGAAATCACGGCTATCTGAAGTCTATGGAGGGGCCATGTGTGCAGCTACATCTAAAATTTTTATCACCACCACTGCAGGTGAAAGGCTTTCAATTCGTCTGTGCTGGTCCAGCAAAGTCTATTTTATTTATGTGCTTCCAAGCCCTTAAAAACTTCTTTTAGGGTACATCAGTAGGGAGTTAATAGAAACTTTGAAATATGAAAAATGCCTGTGGGTTAAGCAAAAACCTACTTGACCAACTTGAGTATAAAGCTGGTACTTAGTTGGTAGGTCATTTGCTCTGGGGGAGAGGGGAAGGTGTTCTGCTGGACCACAGATAGCATTTCCCAGTGGGAAAGAAGTTGTAAACACAGTTAGCAGCTCTTAATTTAGGAAGCAGCCTATGTTTTATTTTGCTTGTATTTGTATAGTCTTGCAGCAAATGCTTCTGTCTCACTGCAGTTGGTTGCTGTTTTAATATTAGCTCAGTTCATTTATTTGTACATATGAGCCAGGTAGCACGTATATGTGCCGCTATAAAAAATTTGGAAAGAGTGAAAATATTCAATGGTTTATTCTATTCCTTGTAACTTCCTTAAAAAAACCCAGCAAACAAAAAGTACCTTCACAGAGGAGTTTAAAATGTCTTCCATTCAAATTTTTTAAACAGAACACTGGGCTTTTTTTTTTTTTAATTTTAAACAAAATGTACTTTCGTAAAGACTTGCTTAAATGTCTAAAGCACCAGCATACCACTCTACCTTGTTTCTGCTAAATGGATTATAAGGGATTTAATTCTGTGAGAATTTCTGTATTGCAGGGAGTGACTTTTTACAGCATGCTAGAGTGAGTGATGTGTGACAATCTCCTCTGGTTCCCATCACATCCCTCTACCCTGACCTAGGGGTTTCCCTTGGTGCCAATACATGAGCATCCCGGGGCATTTTGGATCAGGCAGGATGGGAGAGCCAGAAGGTGGGTCAGCAATAAAAAAACCTGACTTGAACACTGGGTGGTTAGAAGCAAATTGTATTGATTTTTCTTCGCAGGTCTGATGGTTTTGAAAGCCACTTGCTGTGCGGCTTTAAGCCTCTTCTGCCATATGTGCAGTCAGTGAATGTTAGCGACTCGGCCAGCACCACTCCCACTGATCCACCATGCCTTGGAGCACCTTGAAATACACTGCAACCTTCAGGGCTGCTCCAGCTTAAAAGTTAAGCAGGTGCTTAAGTACTTGGGTGGATCGGAGACTTACAGGCACTACGTTAGCTCCTGTCTGAGCACAAATGCCATCTGTACTGTTTTTAGCAAAATATTGTCCCTGCCTTCTTTTTCTTCCCAGTTTCATCATTCTCTTCCTGGCTTTTTCCAAGCTAAGTGATTTTTCTGGCATGGTGAACATGCTGCACGTAGTAAGAACCACAACTTGAAATGGAGTATAAATAGAGAGGGAGAGAGTAGCTGTTCTGATTGCCATGGAGCATAGCGAGCAAACAGACTTCAGGAATTTTTGAGATCCAGCTAGATTGTTATGTATTTACTTGTTTTTCATATTTTTTTAAACAGGACTTTGAAATTATTAGTTATATTGAGGAGATTTAGGTGGGGAATTTGAATCTTGGGGCTGTTCTGTTGTAAGCTAGTACTGCTGCCCTTAATTTATCACAAAGAGAAATAATTCGGCCAAGATGCCGAATCCTTAAACAGCATCTTTGCAGGTAGGAGGTGTATAAAGTTCATTTCTGCATCTCCTTTACTTTCTTCCTATCCTGGTTCTGAAAGTTCCATCTTTGCATACTCATGTTATACACTTTTTTGTCTTGCACACAGATAATTCTTTTTCATTTATCTTTCTTTTTTCCCCCCTTCTCCCTTTCCTTCCCTCCCCAGCTACCTTTGCATCCCTTGTAGCTCTGGAGAACTGGCTTGTTTATTGCTGGGAGCGTGGTTGATGCCAAGAAATCCTGACTGCTGGTGCATTATCGCGGGGCTGTGACGCAGGGCAGGATCACGTTCCAGATCTAGGTCTTGTTTATTTTGGATCCTGCTCCCGCTGTGGAGCAGCAACGAGTACTTGACTTCTCGCACTGCTCTGTCGGCTCCATCTTCTGCAGGCTGGGATCCTGCCATCTCCTGCTGTTCCTCTCTCCTTGTGCTCCAAACCTCTGGGGAGCAGAGGGCTGGGAAGGGAGCTGGGGGATTCCTCAGCATGAAAATCTATACTGGACAGGTCAGCTGGTGCATTAGAAACTGTGACTGGAGAGTAATTTTTTTTGTTGTTGTGTTTGGGGTTTTTTTCCCCCTATAAGTTGTTTGGATTGCCTTTTTATGAAAGCAGGAATTGGTCTAGGAATTGATAATGTTGGTTTGCAGATTTGGAGGTCTCCTGTGACTGTTATGTGCAGTCCTGACTTGTGTTAATTTATCATTTCACAATCCAGCGTGGAGGTTTTTCCTTTCCTTTTTTTCCCACTTTATTTTCTTCGCCCCACCTATTTTTCTTTTTTGCTGTGCATATTGCTTGCCTTGTGCAACAGATGTGAGGAACTGATCCCACTTCTATTGAAGTCAATAGCCAAATTCCTATCGACTTCACTGACAGCAAGAGCGAGCCTCTGTCTAGGGAGTGAGGATTAGAGCTAAGTAGGAGTAAGTAAAGTACAATAAAATCAGAATATCCTACTTACTGCTTAATGCCATGAATTCTGTTTTGAAGAATTTCTGTTTTGAATCCCATGGCTTTTTATGCTGGTGAATGCCAAGAGCTGAATTCATGGGGGTGGGGAAGAGGAGGAGCTGACAAGCATAAGAGGGTTTTGGTTTCTAGAGTTAGGAGGGACATTGGTAGAAAGGAATGACAAACAGTCCGTGATTCCTTCATGACCCTGCGGTAAAAGGACTTCGGCTGATGGATGAGGGGCTTGGTTTGGCAGACAGGCTGCACTGGATCTACTTTTGATTGTGTCAACCAAGTGTCACCATCTAAATCTGGAATGCTGTTGTGTATTATGGGAATATAAATAAACCCAAAAAAAAGGCTCAGGAAGGGGAAAATAATTGGACAGAATCTTAAAATTAAAAAAATAAAAAGGAAAATAAAAAGGTCGCCCCGTTCCTGTCCTATTCTAAACACATGGCTAAAATAAAAAAAAACCCAAACCCATAAGAAAACCCCCCAAAAACAAAAAACAGCCTGAGAGACGGGGGAAAATGGCTACTTTCTAGATGTTTTTCTGCAGGACTGGGGCTTCCAGGTCTGCTCCAGGGTGGTGCCGGTGAGAAAGCTGCCTTGCTGCCACACTGCCCCTTCTTTGGGATGGGGGAGCTGCCTGTCCCTGTGGCTGTGGGTTCCTCCTGCCACCTGGGGTGTGGTGACACGTGAGGGGGTGTGTGGACTTGGACCCTGCAGATAGCAGCTCGGCCTTTAGCACTGCTGCCTGCTGGGGCCCCACAAGGAAGAATAGGCTGTTATCCTGGCAGGGCAATATTATCCGCGTTTTACAAGCAGGAAGGCTGAGGCGAAGGGTTTATTTTGGTGTGACTCATTCAGGATGGCCTGGGAGCCTGTGGCGGACGTGGAAATTCAATGTCTTGCAGAGCCCTGATCCTGTGTTGCCTCTCCCTGTCCTGCTGAGCTCGTGGGCTGGCACCACAGACCGGCCAGGGATGCTTCTCTGCCTAGGAGTGCTGCTGGCACAAGGGTCAGGCAGTGTGCGAGGTGCAGCTTCGTGGCAGAGGGGTGTTGGGGGCTGCAGGTTTTGGGGAGCAACCCAGCACTGCCAAAAAGCGAGGGGGCAGAGAAACAAACCCCCTTTCTGGGGTCATGAACCCAGGCAGACGTGGCATGTGGGTTTTGCTGTGCCGCTTCCTCGTGTCACCGCTCTGCCAGAGCGCTTTCTTCGCTTGCTTTTCCTTTCTTTTTCCCTTCGCTCTCTCTTTTGGCCAGGATTTTAACATATATCACAGGCTGGTAGGCTAAGAGCCTGGGACTTCCCCTCACCACACTCAAAGTCTTTGATCTTTTGCTTTGGAGGTAACATCAAAAGAATGGCTGAGAAAGACAGCCAGTGCTGTGAAGTTCAACGTTCAAGTTAATAGCTTGACTGAAGGTTGTGCTGCATTGCTGGAGCTGGAGTAAACAGAGGCGGGTGCACACATTTCCCTGGAAATGGACCCCAGTGCTGCAGAAGGGCTTCATTTGCATTCACAATTAATCTAGGTCCTACAGAAGGGCAGGCTTGGCATTTTATTTTATTAGGTTTTTTTTTTTTTTTCTTTTTCCTATTTAATTCCTCCTGCATGGGGAAAGCAGTGGGCTGGCTGGCTGGCTAGGGAGCTGTTACTGGGTACCAGCACTGGCAGTGGCCTCTTCCACACCCTTGCAGCCCTGTCCTGCAGCTGCCTTGCTTTGTCGTTTCTGGGTTTTCTCCATTTTCAAAATGATTTAGCTGAAGTCTGTTGGCAAACCTTCCTCCTTATTTTAATTTAAAAAAAAAATTAAATTTCTAACCATTCCCTGCCTAAGCATACAGTACATAGTATGGACTTCCCCAGATTTTTTAAATTCACTTGTATTTGTAATGCTCCTGATGTGTGTAGGCAAATGACTGCACCATCCATTTTTCCATTGCAATCTTCTCTATTCTCTGTGTGTCTGGGGAGGTTGATTTGATTTCTTTTTTCCCTTTTGCACTGTAATAAGGTAGGGAATTTTGTATGATTTTGCATGGCTTGGGATATGAGGTACAGCACAAGATACAGTCACAAATATTTTGGCCTTGCTGGTGGTCATATTGTAATCAGAGTTTCTAAGGGACAAAACACTGAAAACTCCAGTAACTTCCCTGAGGTTCTTAACACTTGTGGATGAATTGGCCTGATGTATTATATTTATAAGTTTAAAGCATTGTTATGCAGGACTGATAGAATATGGGTTTGCCTGCTGTGTATTTTGGTGTGTATGTATGTGGAATGATTGATGTGAGTGCTAACTCCATAGTAAAGTAAAACCAAAGGACTCTGTTTTTTTTTTCAAACACATTTATATGAGAGAGATGCACCATGGGTATGTCAGTCCCCAGACAGAGGAGTATTCTTCTTCATCCTGCAACAAAATAAGGGACTCAGATGAGGAGAAGAGTTAATGGCCTTAATAAACTGAGAGAGGAGGTTTAAAATTACTTAGAGAATAAAAGCACTTTCTTATATGGTCCAAAGTTCTCTAAATTTACTTCTGAAATGAAAAAGTATTGTTTGCATATTATTTGCAAATTTTTGACCCCTTGAACAGAGCTTCAGTGTGGGTCTTGAATCACTCACCAGTGCAAGGGATGGGATTCACAAAGGAGCAAAGCCAATCGGGCACCCAGGTCCTTATGGCTTCTTGGAAAAATCCTGACCTGAATACTTTGCCCAGTTGAGTGAATTAACTGCTCTGAAGTGTGTGGGAGTTCAGGCCATCCGTGCCCTCTCGAGGAAACGTGGAATGCTCTGGCGGGTAATGACCCCACCGGATGAGACCACGGGGCTCTTTCTGCAGGGACACTGAGGCGTGTTAATTTTTGAGCCAATTATCATTCAGAAGCCATGGCAAAACATCCAGCTACACAGAATGACAGACTGAAGCAGGTCTTGCAGGAGCTGCCAATCTTTTCTTGGACCAATGGAAAGAGGTGGTGGATGATGGCACTGAGCTCCTGCTTTTTTTTTTTTCACCCCCTGTTCTCCTGCTTGCTGAAGAAATAATTATTTCTCCTTCTTTTTTTCTTTTTTTTTTTTCCTTTTTCTTTATAAATGCAACTTTTTATTCTATTATTTTATTCTAATATATTTTATTATATTCTATTATTTTATCATTATTAAATCCATACAACGTCAGAGGAATTTTTCTACAATACTTGGGCTACTCCTGCCAGCCTCACTGGAAATCACTGGGAGGTATCACCAAGAGACTGGGGAGGCCATGGCAATTTGAATTCCCTCTGTCCTTCAGGTACATCCTACAGACCAGCATGTTGCAAATCCCCGTGTTGCTTGGGGGCAGGAGGAAAGGAATAATAATTTTCAGTAGATTAGTGGCTATTGTATCATCTCACGTTGCTTAATAAGCCTGATGTTACGTGTGAGAGGTAAGCTCCTTAGTGGGAGCAGGGTGCACTGCAGTGACCTTTTGTGTGCAGGTCTGTGGAGATGAAAGTTCCCTCCTGAGGTTATGGGGTTGGCTGTGCAGCATGCAGAAACGCTGACTTCAACTTGCTGTCCTGCGCAGATGCTCTCCGGTCTATTAATGCTCTCAAAAAAAAAAAAAAAAAATCTGTGTAGGAACCTGGTTTTTCTTCCTCTGATTCCACCTAGGATAAATTTGACTTGGAAATAGAGAACAGAAATGCTGTGTCATGATTTTTAAAATAAATAAATAAGCGATTGCTATGAAAGGGAGCTCATTGATCCTTAGTTGCTTCATTTATAATTACCCACATATGGAGTCATCCTACCTCATCTTTAAAAAACAAACCTGCCTCTCAGAACCCCACCAGGCAGCTAAAGTGGCTTCTTGTGTCCCTCCCCACCCTGCTCTCCTCAACCTCAAATACTTATAAAATATAAGCGTCCACAATAAGATTATAAGGTGTTGTAAGACTGGAGCCTTTGCTTTCCTGGCTGTTCAGTAAATAGGCTGTGTCTCTTGGATGTGCCCTGAGGCTCAGAAACCTGAGGCCTGCCCACATCGTGAGTTCTACTTTCCTCCTTGCAAAGTGCCTCTGGCTACTGGAGCTGTCGATGCAGCCCCTTCCACCCCCCGCCCTGCTAAGAAAAAGCTTTTTTTTTTTGCTCTTTTTTCTTAAGACAGCTGTACAGCTGTAACAAACCTCGAATAGCTACTGGGGTTTTTTTATCAGTTGCAGGTAAGGCTAAAACCTGAAATATTCATTTGGCACTTGTGGGTACAGGGCACTTGGCACAGGTGTGTGAAGCCTCAGGTGCTGCCGGTCTGGCTGTGGTTCTCCCCATGGAGCCAGGAGGGATTGGTGTGTTCCCCCATCCTTGTCCTGAGCTTCTGTGGGGTTCACCGTGTCCCATTGGTGTCTGAGCAGCTGCCTCAGGTCCAGGGTTGTGCCCTTGGCTTTCAGAGAGCATCCCAGAGAGCATTCCATAGGTGAGTGCTCTGCTGCAGTGGCTGCTGTGTGGTTTGGGGCTGGGCTGCCATCCCAGAGCCCTTCCCAGGGAATCCTGCTCTTTGCTCCTGCAAAGGCACAGGGTGAGCTGGTGCCCAGCTCCCGGGATTTAGCAGCAGAAGGGCATCCCTGTGCTGGCTTTGGGATGCCACAAGAGGGTGGCTGGCTGTGCATCCCTCTTGCAGACATTTGCTAGCCCAGGGGCTGTGCCTCTCCTCCCCTCTCCCAGGCAGCTCTGCCATCCCCATCCCTCCCTTCCCATGGCCAGGCAGGAATGTGATGATCCTGGGGAGAGCTCCCACAGGGAACTATCATATATATATATTTATTTATTTGCTAATTGTATCAATTGCAGGGTTGAAGCTATTCTGGGTTTAATTCTGTAAGAACATGATTTACCAGCCTTGGAGGAGATTTTGCTCCCACTGCAAATTGAAATACATCTTTCTGCTCAGCTCTCTGACTCCTTTACATGGAAGTTGTTTTTCTAGTACCTGCTAAGTTATTTTAATTTTTTATTTTTTTGCATATTGATATTGAGAGAGAGCAAACATACATACATGAACAGGCTTAAAAAACACTCGGTGTTTTCAAACCGTGATCCTTTAAATAAATAAATACAAAAGTTGCCTTGCGGGCCGGCCGGTTCAAAATGCCTGCACTATATTTAGCAACAAGAGCAACATTTTCAGCTATTTGCAGATTTATACAGCTCAGGGCTGCTCTGATGACTCCTTTGTTTCAGCTTTGGGGCTGTGGCATGAAAGTGTGACAGATGCAGATGTGGGAGTGTGGTGTCTGCGGGCTCCCCGCGGCCGTGGGCTGGGTGTTCAGAGCCACCCTCACCTCTCCAAAACAAACCTCTGCCTCAACCACAAGAATCTGGGCTTGGGGCACAGTCCCTCCAGGACATGAACTATTGCAGAGCTGCTGGTGCCCTTCTCCCAGGGACAGAGGCCCCTCCAAGCCACTGTTTCTACATGGATTTTTTTTTTTAAATTCAATTTTGTTTTTCTTCCCCTCCTTCTTCTTTTCCACCCACACTTAGAGAAGAAGAATGCAGGCTCATGCATGTTGCTTTTTCCCTATGCAACAGAAAACTTTTGTTTGGTTTTTTTCCCCCCATACATACATGGAGCAATGCATTATTTCAATTTGCTGCTTAAAAAAAGAGTTTTTTCCCTTTTTTCCCCAATTTGTTGAAACTGACAGGATTATTTTGTGATAGTTCATTTTGCTGTTTGATTTTTGTTTCTACTCTTTTTAGCTGAGGGAGTGGATATGGCAGTGTAGTTTTTTGACTGAGGAAAATTTTTCTCTCTGGATAAACAAAAAGCCCCCTATTTCTTCAAAACTTCTAGTAGTGCATTTTGTGCATCTTAAGTCTGAAAGCTGTGCCAGTTCAAGAAAAGTTGCTTACATTTAATGCATAACCTAAAGGTACTTGAAAAGTCAGTGTGCCTTTCTAAAGTCATGCCATGATTTACTTGGAATTTGTGGTAATTTGGCTTATTTTCATTGGGGGACCCTTTAAATTGGGGAAAAATAATGCATAATGGTGTCAATTCTGGGCCATATTTGTTTTAACATCTTTTTTCTCTGCATCCCCTTCATTTTATGTGTTCTTGAGGAACAGTTTGTGTGGTGATGATTCAACTAAGAATATTTTTAAAAATACTTCTTTTAAATACCTAAATGCCTGTTGCATTGTTTTGGTGGTGCTGGAGGAAACCAGAAAATAAACACAGAGTGTGGCTGCCCAGGAACAAGAGGTGACAGCACAGATTTAGTGAATACTTCATTTGTTTTATTTTGCTTTCATCCCAAATGATTCACTTAGTCCTCCACCTAAATATAATTCTTCCTACTTAGTGAGGAGTCATCTTTCCCTCTGGCCAGATGGGATGTCTTTTCCATGGGTATCCAAAGGCAAGCCTTCCTCATTTCCTCTTCTGATGGACAATTGAGAGGTCCAGCTTTTATTTGGAAGGAAAAAGGGTGCAGCTCTTGCTGTCCCCAGGACCTAGTGCTGTAAGAGAAATAAGAAGGGCAGTTATTGATGGGGGTTCCAAATCCTGGGAAGGGAACGTTTCTTTCCCAGCTCTCTAGGAGGGATTTGGAAAGAGCCATAATCCTGGGTTAGGAGTAATTTGTTACAGCAAGATGATACTTGAGTGGCAGGAGGATTCTGGCAGAGGCAGCAAGAAGGTTTTATTCAGAGGAGTAGCTGGTCTCACAGAAGGTCAGGCTGACACAAATCCTACCCCAGCCCACAAGTTTTGTTTCTCAGCCAGCACAATTAGCTGAGGGGACTCTCGACCTCTTTTACATCTTTCAAAGACATCTCCACACATCTGAGCTAAAAGATTACTGCAAGGAATGTGGACCAGGATATGATGCAGTGGAAAGTTTTTCTTCCAAGGCCTTTCTGAAAAACAAAACCTCAACAGCAACCTTCCCAGTTTCTCCTAGGAGGTCAGAATATTGCTGGTTCCAGTGTTATCTCCAGGACTTTCTTCCTGAGGTCGCCTTAAGGTTACATTTTTGTGTTAACCTTTAAAAAAAAAAACCCAACCAAAAAAAAAAAAAAAAAAACCAGGACAAAACTTACCACCCCTAGGAAAAGAGAATTTTGCAAGTTCTTCATTTTCATGAAGACCTGAAACCCTTGGAGCCGTCTATTCTGCAGTTACCCCTTGTTGCATTGAAGGCCCAATCACACATGGAAACCACAAGGGAGGTGACAGGAAATTTGGTATGAAATTTGCTGGGTTTACTAGAGAGTGGCTCCCAGCAGTTCACCCAGAATTGCTACATCGACAGGAATTTTTGTGGTAGTGATTAGAGTCATGAGTTTCACTTACCCAACAGTGGAAGAAAATATGACTCTTTCAGTAAAACCTTCTTAGGCCATGTTACAGTAATGAGCAAACTGCTACATTTTCCTGTAGCACTTTTACTCAAGGATCTCACCCACCTGTGCCACTCATTCACAGTTACTTCTCCAGATCTGAGATGAGAATTTGGATCAAAGAGTGAAGAAACCCCTCCCAACCAAGATAGTCTTGGAGACCCCTTTGGAGAGGGACTTGTCTTGCAGAGCATCCTTTCACTGTCTTGCCTTTGTCATGCCTCTGCTGGCTTTTGATAGCTGGAGATGCCAAGCACTCTATAAATCAACCCTTTTTTGGCTGATGGAGGGTAGGCCTAGATTAGGTGTTAGGAAGAAGCTCTTTCCTGTGAGGGTGGTGAGGGACTGGCACAGGTTGCCCAGAGAAGTTGTGGATGCCCCATCCAAGGTCAGGCTGGACGGGGCTCTGAGCAGCCTGGTCTCAGTGTCCCTGCTCATGGCAGGAAAGTTGGAACTTTGGATGACTTCAAGGTCTCATCCAACTCAAACCATTCTAAGATTCTATGACTCATGCAGGACAGAGTTGTACAAAGATAGGCTTCTTTGTGTCTGTTATGTCTGGAGGTTTTTTTTTTTTTTTTTACTTTCACATAAATACATGCAGTGGAAAATGGTACCAGTTCAGTATCGTGGTCATGTAGAGATGAATTTCCTGATGGGCTTCACTACCAGGGTATCTAAGGAGCCTGGTTGATTCTTCCCATAATCAGGAAGTATATTCCCATGTTTCCAATTCCATTCCAAACTCCAAGTGGTGGAAGTGAAAGGAAAGACGGGGGCAGATTTGGAGGGCCTCCTTTGCTCCTTGCACAGCTGCACTGTGGGGTTTTTCTTGCTTTTCCTTTAAAAAAAAAGTAAAAAGTAGTTGCAAAGCTTAAAGTTCCAGCCCCTCCTTTACAAATAGAGCTATGCTCTTAACAGAGTTGGAAGGTTTAAAGGGAGGCAGGGCTCCTCTGGAGCAGCTCCTCTGTTTGAGTGGAGGTAGCTCAGTGCCATGATCTCTGTCTCTAACATGCTGTCAGATATCTTTACTGCCTTGATTTAAAGGGGAGGAAAGGAATTATATTTTATAGACCATAAAATGCATTCTTGGACTTCATGCAAACACTAGTTACCAATTGTTCTCTCACTTTCTGGGAGATTGCCAGGATGAGAAATTGTGTGTCTGTACATCAAATTTTTTGGTGAGTCTTAGAGGCTGATTAAACTGTGAGTCTAAGCAAGACAGTCCTACAGAAAGACTTTCTTGAGATTTTTTGACTGTTCTAATCTAATGGAAACTCAGTGCTTAAGTGCAACAGAACAGGTTGCAGAGAAAATTTGGGCAAAGTAGCTTCAAAATGAAGTTGGTTTTTTTTATGGTTTAAAGTAGATAAAAATGCTTATTCTTGTTCCTTGACCAAAATTATGCTTTTATTTGTACCTGTCTTTTGGAACAGCACTTTGCAGACATCTGAATAGTTCTCAGCCAGCCTGCTGGTTTGTGTAGCAAGGATGGTGGGGTCTTTCAAATTTAATGTGAAAAGAGTAATGGTGCTTTCCCAAGCTCCACCCACGATTGAGAAATACAGCCTGCAGTTACTTTGCAGAGATACCATGTGAACTGCAGAAAGTAATGCTGTACTTCTATGTCACATGAACACTCTTCCTCTTATAAAGCTAAAAAAAAATGATTTTAAATTCCTGCAGTAGCTGATTAGCCTTTACTTTGCTTCTTTATGCTCTGTGTCAGTATCCCAGAACTCAACTGTAGCCTACCAACCTTGCCTTCAGTAGAAGCAAAAAACCTGTTTTACTTCAGTGTTTCAGTAGAACTGATGGCAAAAATGCCTTTCATCCATGTCAGAATGAGCAAATAATTATCTGCATTTGCTTGAACTTTCATAGGCAATAATTTTTGAGGAAGCTTCTGGTTATTCTCTTTAACTCTCTCCCAGGCAGCCTCCTCTGCACCCTTATCACTGTATACAGAAAACCAGTGCAAGTGGGGGTGATGCCTGGCAGTAGTAATGGCATGGAGCTGTTACATTGCATCTCTTCTGGGATGCAGGAGAAGAGCCTGGGGAGGTCAGGAGGAAGCAGAGGATCTGCTCTTCCTGGGATGTTCCCACACCTGCAGGTGACGAGGCACCTGTGGGGCTCAGGCTGTTGCTTTGTGCTTTATCCCAGGCCAAAATCCTCTTTGCCCATCACCTTAGGTGGCTCTGTGATCCCAGGATTTCTGCTGTCAGGATTCCTTCCTTTAGGTGATCTTGGGTTGTTTAATCACCACCACATTTCTCTGACTTTCAGCCAGTGGAGGACTCAGCTGTCTCATTTTTCTGCCCTAGCAGCACCTCAGCAATGTGACAAAGGCACGGGCAAAATACTGAAATGTTCAACTCAAGGTTCCTGTGTCAGGGACTCCTGTGTATTACTGGAAGGGAAGGAGACAAGGTCACTCAAATTGTCAATAATGAGAGAATTAAAGGACATTTTAAATTTGGAAGAGGCCTTATGTGCATGTGTCAGTGCAGGAATATAACACCAGTTCCTGGTTTTTGTACCACTTTCCCCCATCTATGCATTTTACTTAATAATTTATTTTTGTGGTGTTGCAATAGTTTAAAAGATTATGTTAATAAAATGAAAATTGGAGATAAATGATAAATATGTTCGTGTTTTACAACTTTATGCTTTAATTTCTCGAATGCTCTGGGGAAATCTTTTGTGTGGAAAGGATTGGTCTCACTGAAATCAACCTTGCTGCTTTTGCTTTGAGCAGCTCCCCTGTGCCTCGTGGTGGTGCATTGCATATTCTGTAGAAGGGCTCAGCATCGTGGGTGGTGTCTATTACTTCTCATACAAAAAATTCCAGACATTGCGGGTCTGCAAGGAATAGGAGGCCTTTTTAAAGTTCCTTCAACAGCCTCCTTCAGTTATTTAAAATAAATCCTTCAGATTTTGCTCTCACACGCACACCTCTACAAACAAGGTGATAACTGAAGACCAGAAATAAGGGGTTGAGGTAAATTAAGCAATGGAGCAGAAGCTGAAGGTCCACAGTTAAATCTTTAGAGGCTTTGCTTCTAATGTAAGTGGAGACACTAATAGGTGACAGACCTTTCTTTGTAGGTACCAAGATGAGTATCCTCTTGCAACTTTTTTTTTGTCTGTAGAGAGCTATTATGGCCTTTTTTCCTTATTGGCTTCCCCGTAAATATCAGCTCTCCCCTCAGCATTGTGGTCTCTGTGTTGCTACTGGATTATCTCTGGTTAAAATTTGTCTAGATGCTCCCTCCCAGAAATGCTTCTAACTGAATATTGGAGAAACTCCTGACCTTCAAGTTGACATCCAGGTGTGTACTTCCACGTGACTCTACAACACTGGCCAAGGGAGGGACTTACCCCAAAACTAGGATCAGGAATATTTCTATTTGAGATCCAGGGAGAAAGTGCAGACTTTGGAGGTGTGATCCAGTGGTTAGGGGAGATATTGGAGACCAGTGGCATCAAGCTGACTGCAGGAGCCCTGCTCCTGCTTGTTTCAGTTCCTGGGAGCTAATAAGCACCAGCTGCAGGAAACCTAAGCTGGAAAGCATTGTGCAGCTTTCCTTCTGTTCAAAAATATGGCCTTTTTTTCCCCCTTACTGTGTTTATGTTTTTATATGTTGAAGAACATCACTTGTAGGGCAATCTAGCAGTGAAAACAATAGTGTGACAGGGGGACAGGTTCAGGTTGGACACCAGTGCAGGAAACACCTGTGAGCTCAGTGCCATCCTTTCCTCCACGGCTGCACTGCTGTGAGCCCTGCCCCAGCCTGTGGGGCAGCTGCTGGCCCTGAGTTAGAGCTTCCAGCAAACTCCTCGAGTGCTGGATGTGAAGTTCAGCTGCTTTGGACCAACTCTGCTGTGAAAACTTGGGAATGATGTTTGTTTGCCCAGCCAGAGCTCAGGAAGGTGGCTGTTTTGCAGGGTGGCTGTGCAGAGCTGCTCCCAGTGGGGCTGTGCTCTGCAGGACCCTCTGGTAGTAGATGGGAGGTGTGGATGTGTAGGAGAGTTCTTGGGGTTTTTTTTATTCCTTTCTACAGAAAAAATCTGGGCCATTCAAATCATTTGCCTTTTCCCTTGTGCTGACAATTTAACAGCCTTTTTAAAAGCTTTGGTTTCTCTCAAGTACGCTCGCCCCAAACTTGTTTTAATTCTTGTGTGGAGGCCTGGAGCTTAACAATTATTTTGCTTAAGCTCTCTGAGACTTGCCATAAAACTTTTTTATTTTTTTTAAACACACACATGCTAATGATCCCCATCAGATCATATTGTTAAACAGGGAATAAAGTACTTGCACCATGATGACATTATTTTAAAAAAATGTTAAAAGCAGGCCAGCAGAGCCCATTTCAACAGTTTTGTTCTGAAATAATTTGCACAGATTTGTTAGAGTTAATTTGTTGAAAAGTTCAGTGTTTGTACAGGCAAGTCCTGATTTCCACACCGAGACACAAGAAGCAGGAGAGGAGCAAGTGGGTGTCCAGCATTTGCAGGAACAGGCTGGTGGGAGCTTCCCCTCCCTCTTACCCCTCTGCCCCCTCCCTCTGCCCGGTGCAGGAATATAAAAGCAGTGTCAGAAGGCTGGGAAAGTCGGCTTTGGATTTTTGTGGACTCCTTGCAAATCAGAGGAACTGTCTGGCTCAAATCTGCTTTTAGGGCCAAGAGAAGAGGATTTCCTGCTATTTAGTTGCTTGAGGAAGGAAAGGATTTACCTCTCTGCTGTAGCAGGACTTAATTTTTCTCCTTTTTAATAAGAATATCATAACGTAGGGCAGCAGCAGTAAACCTTCGAGAGCAATCACGGCTCTCCCTCCTCTTCCCCGAGGTGATGCAACTCCCCCCTGCCCAAGCATCCTCCTGTCACAGCTCCCAGCCCCAGCAAGGGCCTGGCATGTCCCTGCACTGTGAAAGAGAGAGTTGTGGAGGGGGTGGCTGCCGCCTCGGCCACCATCTGGATCCAGTTAGCTCTCTCGGCAGTAGGGCTGAGTCTCATTTCCTCCAACCAGTAATGTTATATAGGCAGTGATCCTGTTCTGCCCTAACATAATTGAAAATTATGTGTATTGTAGACTCGCAGCGCTGAAATGTAGACTTGTAAAAATCTGTGGCTCAGGTAGCCTGTGGAGATTGAATTTGGCACACAATGAGGCTTTTATGTAAAGTAAGAATTATAAGCCACCACATCAATATTGTGTTACAGGCATGACAATTCTTGGATGAGGAGGCCTTGAGTCAGGCTCGTCACCTTAAACAATGCTAATATTTCATACTTTATCAACAGGGCTGGCATTTTGAAGCTAGTAAACATTTTTTTGCTTTTGCAAACATCCTGCTGTTGAAGGTGTGGGGTCACTAGCTTGACATGGGCATTGGCTGTGGGCTCTGGCCCCCTCTGCTTATCTGACAGACAGAACATCTCATCCTTAGCAGGGCTGGGAGGCTGCTCTGGATCCTGGCCACTTGGTAGAGCTCATGGAAGTTGCTTTATCGACCCTTGTGCTTTACTGCTTTCCCTTGGGTGTGGTTATTTGATTTTATTTTGTCTCCCACTGGTGTGTTATCCACTGGTAGAAATGGAAGCTGTCCATGTCTGTGCTTGTGTGCAAAACTGAGCCCTCTGGGTTTCGACTGTTCCTGCTGGGCTTCATGTGCATGTCCAAAAGAAGCTGTTTGTGCTTTAGCCTTTGCACTGTAAGACTTCTTGGATCCTCTTTGCCAGGGGTGGGTAAGAGAAGGGCTTTACTGAGAGTCCAGACTAAGGGTTTTAAAAGGAGAAAAAAAAAAAGTGTAACAGTAAGATCTTCTGAAACGTTCATCTTGCCCTGAGGTCAGCCTGGTGTAGGAGCTGAAAGCGTGTGCTGAAAGCGCGGGCTGTTGTGGGATAGAGGTGGAGTGGGAGCAGCCATGCCTTCTTGCTCTGTTTCTTCTAATGGAATTTATTGCTAGTAAAAAACAGCACAACTGACAGTCCTGAAGGCTTTGTAATCCCTGCAATAATTACTGACTGGATGGGGTCTGCTGTGAGCTCACCCCTGCTGCAGTCTCAGAGAAGCCCACAGGTTTCTCAGCCTGTGTTTTAGGACAGCTGCTGACCTGAGCTCCTCACAGGCTGTCATGGTTGTACGGATGGATATTCCAGGGTTGCTTGCTTGTTTGACTGTGGAGTGGTCATGGAAAAATGAAGGTGATGAGTTTATTTTTGTGGGTTATGGCTTGGTGTCTGTTCCCTGGAAATCCACAGTTTGAGCTGTCATGTTCTTGTAGAGGTTTCAGCTGTGGCAGCGGTAGGTTCTTGCTCTCCAAAAACCATTGTGAACTTTGAAGCAGAGTCATGCACACATCCTGTGAGGACGTTTTCCTTGGAAGAAGGGAAAAATACTTCACTGATTGTCTGGAAAACCTGAGGAAGCCAAAAGTAGCTGTGACCCATCAGGACCCGTTCTGGAAATTCATGCACCCCTCTATGTGGTGGTGTTTTGACTGCTGTCTAAGAAAACCGGTGGACTTTTGAAAATGTAGCAGTTTACTTGTTTAATAGTGCCATCTGAAAATCTGTAATATATCAGATTTCCTCTCAAGTTTAAAAGTTGGCTCTCAGTTGGCTTAGGCTTTGGGTCCAAATTCTACACACTCCGGTTGCATTTTTATGCACTTTTTTGAAACCACAAAGGGTTAGAAAGTTGCTTTAACATCATCTCAACTTTAAAATTTATGTTGTGGTCACATATATTGAAGAGCAGGGATTTGATGCAAGTGATCAAATATCTGGAGACTTACAATTGAGTTGTAAGAGTTAGAAATATTGCTTATTGGTAGTCTAGTTCTGGTTTGTTTGGGTTTTATTTCTTGTTTTTAAGAAGTGCTGAAACATTCTGGTCCACATTGCACAAATCCCAAATGTGAACATGAATAAAAACAAGACTTCTTGGAACTTGTGGAACTCATATGGGGCACAAATCCAGAGTATGGGTTTGTTTATTTGCATTCCAGTAGCTTGGAAAACTCAGGCCCTCCAAGTGATGGGAATTGGTAACACATTCTCCTGCTGGTTTCTGCATTTTGGGCACCTCAGTGCCCAGAGTCTTGCAGCAAACAGGCCCTGCATGTGAGCAAATGTTTTGCATACGTGAGCAAATGTGATAGATAGTGATGTGCTTAAGGCATGGAACCAGATCTCCTTCCTTCCTCCATGGAGATTCAGATACAGCTTCCGCTGTTCGCCTGGACGCAGGGGCTGCTTGTGCATGGTGCTTCTTCAAGATTACTCTTACTTTAAAAAAAAAAAAAAAAAAAAGAAAGGAAGGAAGGAATGGGTAAACATAACTATTTCTCTAGTAGGTATTTTCTAGGAATAGATCTGTCAGATCAAGCAGCATCTTGAATAGCGCTGAATAGGAGCTTCTGCAGTGGTCTGATGTATATGTGCAGCTGCTTTTCTTAGTTCTGGGAGGGGGCTGAATGTATGTGGCTGTGCACATTTCTTCCAGCATGATACAGGGCTTTTAGAAGTCTCTTATTAACCGGTGTTAACTGGGACAGCACACAGCAGCGTGCAGAGAGAAAAGCCTGGGCTGAAATTATATTTAG
Source organism: Agelaius phoeniceus (assembly GCF_051311805.1). Lineage (NCBI taxonomy): Eukaryota > Metazoa > Chordata > Aves > Passeriformes > Icteridae > Agelaius > Agelaius phoeniceus. The sequence goes on along the minus strand of NC_135273.1, from coordinate 8,886,449 downwards.
ATGTACAGTGCAGAAGTTTGTTTGGGATAACTAATTTCTCTGTGGACCTGCTTTTGTTCAGAATGGAGCACTTCTGGTGCAGTGAGCTGAAGCTTTTCATGCTTTTGAGTCAGTGCCCCCATATGCTGCAGAGGTGGCACATGTGTGTGTGTCCATCCTCTCTGCTGGTGGCAGTGCCACAGAGAAGCTGTGGCTGTCCCCAAGCCAGGGTTGTCTGACAGAAGATAAGCATGAAGAAGATCATCCATGGTGTCTTCCAGAAATGGTGAAAAGTAGAGAAAATAGGTGCTAAGACCCAGCAGTCATTTTGGGGTAGTGCTCTGTCTTTAGGGCTCGTACAGCACTGGGGAGTTGGAGCAGTTGACTTGGTACATTTGTTAAAGAAGGCTGACAGATGACCCCCTCAGTAATGAGATCATATTCTTAATCCATGATATGTTTTCCCTCTCCTGACACTGATATCCACCTTTTCCCTTGTCCCATCCTCTCCATGGTTATGCTATTTTGTTTCTTTGTGAGTTTTATGCTACTTCTGCTGCGATCAGTAAAATTAATGTAATACTGTCTTTGCAATCTGTTTTTTTTTTCTTATTCCTGAACTGTAACACAGTGGTATGAGATTGTTCGTTCTGCACAGATTTTGTATCCACAAACATGTAAGGTTGTCTTAATTTTTTGTTTCAGTTCCTTGCATAAGTTTTGCTTTATACTTTTTTATCCATGTTACCTAAGATTTGTTTTTTTTTTTTTTTGCCTTTCTTTTCTGAACTCATTTTTCTTTTCCCATTTTTGTTTCCTCCATCCAGTATCTGCAGATGAAATGGCCACTGCTTGATGTTCAGGCAGGGAGCCTTCAGAGTAGACAAGCCCTCAAGGATGCTAGGTCTCCATCTCCAGCACACATTGTTGTAAGTAAACACAGAAAGATGTTCTTCCTTTGTTTAAAAAAGAAAAAAAAGCATTTGACATTAATGGCAATGGTTGTCATCAGTTTTCCTTTACACGGACCAAAGGAGAAATACCCCAAAACAAAAAAAAATCCCTAACAAGCCTGTGGTAAAAGGAGGGAATACTTTTGTTATCACTGGGCTGAAATTATGAAATTATCATCCATGTGCCTTGCAGGAGACCAGGGAGTAAAAAATACTCTAAATTTACACACTGCAGAATTATGTAGGGGCAGTGGAGTCCAGTCAGGCTGGTTTACACATCTGACAGTGTTGAAATGAAGAGAGTGAAGAGACTGTCTGGAAAGCTTAACCTTAAGAGTGCCTTAGAAAAATCAAAACCAAGCCTATTCTATGTCCTTTACCTAAAGAAATATTTTCTTATTGTGAAATCCTGGATGAGAGTTTGAGAGTTGGTCAGGATTTTTACCTGGGTGAAGGCTCTAAAGAGCCAGGTTCAACAAAACACATGTTCCTTTGTGTTGTGGTGACTTCTCATTTAGTATAAACATTGTTATCAAATGTTTACTGCTGCCTGCAAAATATAAACTCTCTTTATAATGAATAGTATTTTAAAAAATACTGTTATTTATTAACTTCTGACTTAAATTTTCAATTCTTGGTTAATTCTTCTTGTGCTTCTGTTGTGAAAATAATGTTGAGTTTGCAATGTTCAGTACAAATTTACATGAAAGTGGTTTGGGGGTTTATTTTACTTTCTAAAATAGCATCCATAGAGTTCTAGAAGGAAATGGTTTGTTTATGTGGTGATTTGCAAGAGCAGAGATATGCAATGGTCCATCCTCACCCACAGCCAGTGTCAGTGCCATTTATTGTTAAGGAGCATCTTAGCTCTGACTATTCATCTGGGACATTTACCTCTGGAGAGAATGGCACGTACTGGGTTAGAATATTTCTTCCAAAAAGAATTCATCATCAAGTTTAATGTGATTTTTTAAAAAACTTTTTTACAACCATTGGATGATAAGGTAAATGCCAGGAAGAGAAACTGCTCATTCTTTACTTTCTGCTCTATAGTCTAGAGCTGACACAGCTGGTAGATCATCCAAGGCACACATTGGTTTTTCTAGAAATCTCTAATCATACTAAACATTTTGAGGTGTTTCTTTTTCCATTGTTGTCTCTTTAAACTGAGAATTGTCAGCTCATTGTGATGAGTGTCATAGTTCTTTATTCAAAAGGAAAAATTATTTCCTATATTTTAGAATCCATAGCTTCTAAACCATCATTCAAATCATCAGAGAGCAATTGGAACAAGACTGGTATCTGCCCAGTTGATATCTAGTGCTGGCTGCTTCACTTTTCCAGAATTACTTTGCTTTTCCTTCCTGTCCACTTGGGCTGTCACTGGAAGAAGAGATCAAAGAAAAGATGTCTGGCTGGTTAATCAGAAATCTACAGTCATCAAAACCTGCCATCATCTCACTCCTAATAAGAAATGAGCTAGAGAAACTTTCCTATTTTAATTCTTTTCTTTTTACTGCTGTGCCAGAGGACTGACAGAGGGTGGGAATGTTCCCGTGGCTCTGGCATGGTGGAGTGGTGTCAGGCTCCTAGGAGGTGATGGAAGAGGAGCAAGAGGCTTCTCCTGGGTAGGGCAGCTGGGGAGGGCAGGATGAGTTTGGCTGGGATCACCTGAGCTTCCCAGTGCTGAGCATCCAGTGTCCCTGAGCCTCCTGGCCTGCAGGAGAGCAGACACTTGCCTTTAAAAGCCAAAGCAGCCTGTGGTGCTCAGGGGTTTGACTGGGGTCTCAGCTCCCCCCTGCCTCTCTCCAGCCCTTCCACCCAGGTGTGGGCGAGGTCAAGCTAAGTGGTCAACAAAATATACAAAAAAGGGTTCAAAAATCACAGTCATTTTGGAAAACGAAGCGAAACCTGCTTCCAGGGAGGCTGAGGTTGATCTGCTTTGTGTTTTGACCATTTATGGGGTTCTTATGGATCTCTTTAAAAGCTGTTTCACTCTGCTATTCAATAAAAAGCATATTTACCATAGCAACCACTTAGGCCATGAGGAACATATACTACCTCCGAGATGGAGGCCACCTTCCCAAAGAGCCACAGCTGGCATTTGTAATATGATCTTTTGTGCTACTTACAATGTTGGAGGAAGGGAGGGAGGGAGGGGGGAGAGCAGTGGGTTTTTGGGAGGGGGGGGGGAGGTTCTGCAAGGTTTAATGTTTATTTCTAGCAGCAAACTGTTTTGCCTTGTTCTGTTAAAATATATAAATAAGGGGCAGCTTTTTCCACCCTTTTTCCTGGCACCGACCCCAGGCCACATTAATTTTGTGGAGTGAAAATGGTTTTTTTTTTTTTTGGTAAATAAAGTTAGAGCGGGTAATGGCATTTGGGGGAGATAAAGTAGCTGCAGATGCCAGTTGGCCTGGGATGTGTCAGGCATTTCTGGTGTCCCCATTGCTGCTGCTGTGCCTGCCCACAGCACCTGGGACCTGGCTGCTCTTGCACAGGGCTCTATATCCACTTCTGTCTGCATTTGTGAAAACACAGTTAATCTTTTGTGGAACACTGATGGGTATTTCGTGGGCATCCTGGTGCTTCTGTACAAGTGTAACATGTAGGGATAGAAACTGGTTCTCTACCCTGGTTGCTGTGTCTAGTCTACCCATCAAGTGTACCCATGCCAGTTTTTCATCTTCAAATCAGTTGGGCTGCCCTGAAGATCTGTAGGAAAATGCTAACACCTGCAAATCACTTCTTATCTATCCCTTATCTCTGAAATCAGGATTTGAGGCTAATCTTCATAGCTGGATTACAAAGAAAGGAAAGGAGAGTGTGGTGGCTTGGGTTTCCCTCCCTCTTTTTATTTCCTTTTTTTTTTCTTTCCCACTTTCTTTTTTTTCTCTCCCCCCCCCTTTTTTTTTACCCTTCCTTTTTTCTTTTTTTTGTCTTCCCCTTTTTAACACTCTTTCTTCTCAGTGCTTGGCTGTGACAGCCACAAGCTCTGTGTCAGTTTTTACTCCCAGCTCCAATGAAACTCCCCATAGGAGTTCAGCTTAATGACTCAAGGCTGCATAACATGGCCGTCTCTAATGTCTAAAGTAAAATCTGTTCTATTTGTCAGCCATCCTCCTTTCAGATTTGTTTAAGAACATTAAGTTAAGACTACAAAAATTGAAGCAAAAGACCAGCATGAATAATTTGGCTGGATTGCTGTCCCCAGTGCCGAGGGCTGGGTTAATTCTGCTTTTTCATGGTGCTTGAGAGAGTCTCCAAGGTCCATAATGAGAAACAGAATATTTAACTGAAATTATGTTCAGTATGTCTTGAGGAAGGTACAGCATGAGGCTCCATTTAAGACCAGTGCATTTATTTACATTTAGGTGCTTCACTCATCTGGTAAGACTTTTTGCATCTTGCTCTGGCACAGTCATGCTGCTTATCTGTGTCCAAAGGTGAAAGAAAACTGGGGCAAAAATTGTTTTAATAGTATGTTATTAAGCTTGCTGCTTGCTAGGTCAGAATTTTGAATTCAGCCTGCAGATAGTACTATTATGAGGCTGGGATATTTTTAAAGTGCTTTTTGTGGCTATTTCCCCTCTTTTTTTCTGACCTTTGATTTCATTGAAGGTATTAAGATTTTGTGATACAGTCTTAGCGGGATGTTTTGCGTGTAAAGCAGACCTCAGCTTGCTCTCAGGGGGTGGGGTGCCAGCTGTCCTGAAGTCCCATGGTCAGTGTGCACCTGATTTGATCCCCATGTGTGCTGCCAGCAGGGTGATGAGGATGGGAGACGGGTGATGTAGGAGTGGGAATCTCACATGAACATTTTCTGTTGCAGCCTGGACAGGCAGGTGAAAATGAGCAAGGTATGTCTGTGTGAGGATCTCTGAAATCTCACTGCAGAAAGCAAGCTCTTTTAAAACCTTTTATATCTGTGTGCATTCCTACAACCTGAAGAAGAAAACCAGTGCTGTTCTTCCTTGTTCTCTGCAAAGTAAATACTCTGATTCAGCCTGTTTTGGGCAGGAGTGTGGGTGAAAGACCAGTCCTGGGATCCTGCCTCCTGCAGGCTGTGCAAAGACTTGCTTTTAGCATCCTTACTACTTGGCAAAAACATTCAGAAGGCAGGATGATGGTGTCTTGGTACAATATATTCCTTATAAAACACTAAGGGGTTTAAAAAATTCCTGCATTTTGAAGTAAATGTCAGTGCTAACCTCGGGGGGAGAACTTCCAGTACTTTTTGGCCTAATATGTAAGGAACACAGCCATATAGTAGACTGAATCACCAAAAACAAAGAATCACTGTGCAGTAGTGTATCTAATTTTTTTCTTCTTTTTTTTTAAAGTAAAAATGTTTTTTCAAAACATAATGTGACAAGGAAAACTGAAGGCAAAACCATCTGAAACGTACTGACTGTTCTCAGCCTCTTCAAATGAGCATGGACTGTGGGCATCTGGGACCTTTGGGTGGTTTGGAGAGATCAGGAGATTTTTTTCCCAGAGCAACTGGAATTGAAGTCTGCCCTGCCTGTTCCCTAATTTTTTTGTCTAATGTGGTTTGTAGTTCTGCATTTTAAAGAAAAAACAAATACCTACTAGTAACAGTTAGTTTTATTTTAGGCAGATTTTAAAATGCACCTTCAGTGTAGGCTGGAAGTGGGGTGCATCCAGACATACATGTGTCCTGTATGTGTGGAGCCATCTGGATCCATAATCTTGTAACTTCCACTCACAGTGCTCTGAGAGGGCTTTTAAAGCTCTTGCTTTGTTTGTCTTTAATGTTTTGGTGTAGGGAGGCTGTTCTTCCTCCGCAGTAACTTCTTGAGATGTTGGTGGATTGCAGGCTGACCGCAGGATGACAGGACACCCTCTTCTGTCCCTAGGGATGTGCAGGGTGATCAGGAGCACAGTGGTGTTGTGGGGGGAAGGACTTGGCTGGGCATCACTGATGTCAGTGCCTGGTGTTGAGAGGGACACGTTGTGGGCAGGAGGAGGGGGCTGTGTCTGAGCTGTCCTGGCGCCCAGTCTGTCCATCCCTGATGGCTGGTAGGTCATGGACCCAGCACGCAGATCCCTGAGACTCACACTGCAGAAATACCCACGCAGACTTAATTGGAAAGCTCCTTTAGTGACTGTCCTTTTTAAATACTCTATACTTTATTTGGCTAATTGCTTTGGCAATTGCAAAGTAAATAAAATGTTTCATTAATACATGCCCAAAAGTATGCAAACGTCTTGTTCTGAATTTTTGGAGCTTCTTGGAATTAAGCCACAGAACAAATTAAGTTTGCTGAGAATTTTGTGGCTGAATCTTTCACCACTAATTCCTTTTGATTTTTTTGTTGTGTTTGAAGAAATGCTGTGTACAAACCAGAATGTTTGGGGCTAAGTATAGAATTCACCTACCGGCAGCCCAATAAAATTGTTTTGGATGGGTTCCTATAAAACACACCCATTATATTCAGTACCCATGAAATATGAATGGAAACCTAGTGCTTGGTTTGTGTAGACAACAGAAGAAATTTGGGCTCCTTGAAAGTAATTCACTTGGTAATTTGATATGTTTGTGAAATAGTCCAGACTTTAGGGGACTGCTTCATGGCCTTGTGTTTACTCTGTAGCACAATGTCCATCCTCTACAGCCCTCCTTTCAGTACTGGTGGGAACTCCTCTGCTGTAATGCTGAGACTGGGGAAATGTGCAGGCTTGCACCTCTTACTGTGAAGTGAGCAGGAATTTAATGCTTCTGCAAACATCAGTCAGCACTAAAGTACCTTCAGAAGACACCTTGGGGCTGGATTGGCAGCTGGGATGAATTGTCACGCTTGGTTATAGTCAGGAGATCTGTGAGTAGTTCCAAGAACTCTGAAGTATTTGAATGCTGGGATATTTCAGCTGTGAATAAATGCTGTAAAATGTATACTACTGCCAACCCCAATTGTTCTAGGATCATGAGTCAGGCCTCAAAAGATCATGGGGATTTGTGGGGTGGGGGGTTGTGTCTTGTTTTTGTTTGTTTTCTGTTTCTTAAATAATACATTTTGTATTCTCTTTATTTGTTCTGTTTCCTGAGCCTGCAGGGTATACTCTGCTCAATCTCAAAGTTTTCTCTATAGCAGCTTGTGAGCTTGCTGTGTGCTGTAAGCAGAGTCTGAGGTTCTTCCCTAAACACTCGACTTCAAGGCTACCATGCCTTGAAAAACAGCAAGTACTGCTAGACTGGCTGTAAAATTCTAGGAGTTAGCAACCCTAAGTGTTGCTCCAGGAGAAGGCAGCTGAGTAGGGTGTTAGGATAGGCTTGGCTCAATCAAACCCTCATCTGTTGAGCATCCATTTCTTGTGAATCATCTGGTTTGACTTTGGGAGGAGAACCTGGTCCTTGGTGCTGGCAAAGGCTCTGGCTTTTGAGTGCTGGGGTGGCTTACCTTGTGATGAATGGCTGCAACATTTCCAGGCAGGGTCAGGCTTCTCTAACATCACTAGGGATGGCTCAGCAGGTCCTCCTGAAGTAGCAGGTTTATAGCTGTGGATATTGCAGTGAACCAGCAGCAGTTTTGGTTTCCTGAAGAGGCTATGCAGTCTTGCAAATAAGTTGGAGCCTTGAGATTTGACATTTTGGTTTGTTATGGCACACCAAAGTATATCTCTCTCTGACATATCTGAGTATTGAAGCTCTCTGGGTGAAGAGGAAGCAAGACAAAACCTTGCTCATCACATCATCTTAAGAGCTATGTAGCCGTGCTGCCTTCAGTGTGGTTGGAAGCGCATCTACTGCAGGATTCCTTTCTTGTATCTTGTAAAATAAGCCCTTATGTCCTTAATACGACACAAATGGGATACCTACATTCTGGCCATTTTTGACCAGTTAGTCTGGGCTACAATAAACCAGCAGAGAACAACATTTTGAGAAACCTACACCAGAAAGACGGTTTGGAAGGGTATTTCAGCACAGAGGAGCGCAAGCTGCACTTTGAATTCAATCACATGGCAGTTTGTTATGCTGAAGCATGCATGTTAAATGAACTTCTAGGGACTTGTATGGGCCTACAATTAAATACCAGCAGGCTATCAGCTCTCCAGCAGAAGAGTGGCTGTGCCAGGCGGAGCGGGGAGGGCGCAGACGGTCGGTCCCCGGGGCCCCGGGCGGGCGCGAGGGCTGCAGCAGCAGCAGCTCGGCCTTGGCAGCGGCCGAGGAGCCGCGGCAGCGCCGGGTGATGCTGCAGAGCCAGATGGGTGAGCCTGTCAGATCAAAGTTGATGTGTGCCGAGGGTGGCAGACTTGGCAGGGCCGCTCGCCGCAGGTCCTCCTCCCCGCGCACCCTGTCTGCAGCTGAAGTTTGTGGCTGGATTCAATCTGGAGCTTAGAGAAGTAGGTACTGAATAATGCAGCCTCCTCTGGAGCCAGAGCCTGTGCTGACTGGAGCAGGAGCAGCCATCATGCGTAGAGCAGAAGGTTTAATGGGTATGATATGGCCCTGGCACGTAATTTTCTCCAAATTTCTAGAACCACAGTCTTCCCTTACCAGTCCAGCTTTGGGCTTGTTGAGGCAGAATGGAAAAGCCCAGATACCCAGTGGAAGTGGCTGTCTCAGAATAACTATTCCTCATTATCTCTCCATGCGGCCACTCTCATTCAGCAGTAAGAGGTCCTTTGTGTGGTTTAGCTTAATCCGCTTTGGAAACGGATTAAGCTAAATCTCACAAAGGAACTCTTAGTGCTGAATAACAGTGTCCACACGGAAAGATAATTCGAAATAGTTGTTCTGCATTTTTCAATTCACACTTGAGCACAAAAACTTTCCCGTGCAGATGAGCCTACTTGAATAGGAACCACCTATTTTCTGTCTAAACAAGGTCTGTGTGCTGTGTCCAGGTGCTATAGTAAAGTAAACAACACATATTTTTCATTAAAAAGAAAGGAAGGAAACTGGCATTGCTGGGCTCAGGACCATTTTTTTGCCAATTTGCTTGAGGATTATTGCTTTTCTCACCAGTTCATGTGGTTTGGGATTAGATTATTCATGGGATGCTTTACTTTCTGGAATGTGTAGACATTTCTACTCTCTCTTGTGAAAGAAACTGGAGTTGCCTTGTAAGCCACTGCATAAAGAGAAGGAAGGATGCTTTCTGCTCTGTCCTATGCAGACCTGTTTGACAAGAGGCAGACCCGTTTTGGAAAGCCCTTGGGAAATTAGAGATGTTACAAATAACAAGGAGTGATTCCTTTGTAAAACAAGCTCTCACCCCAAATCTCTCCCCAAGCAGTGTTCTGTGCCGATTTTCAGAAAAGGAAGCTAGAAATAAGTTGTCAGACAGATTTTGGGTTTGGATATGCAGTGGGCTGGTGACAGGGATTGGGTTCCAGGGGAACTTCCTTGGAAGCTTTGCTCATATCTAACAGATACCTGTGAGTAAAGTCATTGAGCACTTTACCCAGGTGGGGAAGCATTGCTTACTCTTCTGTTTCACTGGTCTGGCCAGAACAGATGCTAAGTAACTTTCCCTAGTTGATTTTGAGAAACAGATGATCTTCATATCTGGATTTTAGAGGTAAGCAAAAAAGCCTGTAGCCCCACAGAAAAGCTAAAAAAACCCCAACAAACCAAAAACAAAACAACCCAGAAACTGAAGTAGTTTTGGAAATCTAAACCTAAAATCCTTACATCTTATCAGACCTTAGGGGAAAGTTACTTTTGGTGTCATTTAGGTCCTTGACCTTACACCTCATGTCTTGCAATTAGTAAATTTGGGGGAGCTGGACCAACCCTTCCTCTACCTTGGCTGGCAGTAGCCATGCACCCAGGTCCCCATCTTACAGGAATGATATGTGCAAAATGAGGGATAGGCTGGCAGCTGGTCAGGGACATGCATGGTTTGAACACATATGTTTGTGTGCTTACACGAGGAAGGGTGTTTTCTGACTAACCTCCCTGATGGAAGTAAGAAGTAAGCAAGTTTTAGGGTTTGGTTTGGAGATTTTTTTTAAAGTTTTTTCCTCCAACTTTATCCTTCTACCTTCTTGGTACAGATTAAGGACCTCATGGTGACCCTGGGCCCTGCAGTGCAGGCCTGCAGAAAGAGTTTGCAGTTTCCTAGGAGAGGCGAGTGGTTCTTTAACATGCATTTTTCCTTTTGGCACGACTCAAAGACTTCTCAACTGCTATTACTGTGGAAACTAGCTTCCCCTTCCTTTTTACTCTTTAGGCCTTGATTCAAGAAATCATTAAACATGCGTTGATGTCCATCGGTGTTCAGGACAACACTTAAGCATGTGCTCAAAGTGCTGTCTTGTGTAGTGATGCTTTTCTGCATTGAGGTGCTTGAAATTAGCATTTATATGAAATAAAGTCCCTTCCTGAGAGACAGTTGTGGCCTCTGCCTGTCCCCCAGCTACTGAAGAGAAAGAGGGGGAGAAGGAATAGTGCGACCTGAACCCTTCTCCCCTGGAGCTTGTCCTTGTGCTGACATATTTCTTCCCAGATTCTGTAGGAGGAGTAGTAGAAGAAAAGTAGAAGAAGGATTTTGGTCTCTTGATGCTCATCTGCCCACTGGGAAATGAACAAAATCAGAACACGGTCTCCTTCCCTGGCTGAAAGAATAGTGTCTGGGAAAGGAAAGAAAACAAAAAGAAGTTGCCCTAATCTGTGCCTGCAGAGCTCTGCAATGTCGGTATTGAGTGCTGTGGGCATGTGACTGCCCTGTAATAAAGAAATGATGTTTTACGGAGGAAAGCAGAATGAAGAGACCTGAAAGCCACCAGACTTTCTTAGTATGCACTTATGGCTCCTACCAAGCAGCTGCATGGAAGCCATATCATTAGAAAACCCCAAATGTCTGCAGTGAAGCTTTCTCTGGCAGCAGAACTTCTGTCACTGCATGTTGGGCATGTCTATGTGGTTAATTAATATTAAGTAAGCAAGAGTTTGAATTGCTAAAGCCATAACTGCTCCACATTGACTCCTCATGTCCATGCTTTTCAGGCATGTCCAGCTCTTTGGACGGAAGTCATCTACTGGACATGAAATAACCTGCTCCTTATTAAAGGGCTGTGATGGCCAGGACGGGTTACTTTGGGATAAGCTCCGCTGTGAATCTGAGGCAATGCTGGTTGCTCCACAATTGCTGCCCGAGGGGTAAGCGTGAGGCAGCAGCTGCCATTTGGGCTGAAGGTGTCTAGCATGTGGCTGGGCAGTTAGAGAGGTGCTGTAAGGCCTTGCTGGGCTCACCCTGCAGTGACTTGTTCTGCTTGTCATGCCCGGGGCATGTCCAGGGAGCGTCCGCTCACACCGGAGATGGATTGTTAAACTCCATTCCTGCACAGGCAACCTTGGGCACCTCAGGTCACTGCACTGAGGAATTGTGGGGTGAGTAAACAGTGAGAAAGTGTGAGGGAGCAGTCACAGCACTGGCGGTAGAGCGATACAGCCAAAGAACTGGTGCCATGTTCTTGTCTGGCCAACTCAATCTGCTCCATGCCTGGGTGCCCAGCTGGGCTTTTGACTCTTGAAATAAAACATCACCCTGCTCCTGTTTGCTGGTGCTTGGACTGGGGGCCTTAGTCTGGCGTTGGAAAAATAGGTACCCTTCCCTTCCCAAGTGCCACAGTGGCACTACCATGCCTTTTCCCTGTGGACACAGTTTCATTGATGCGACTGTGTAATGAGCAGGTCAAAGCACTTGGTGCAAATGAAAGACAATTTCACTATCATTTTACTGTTACCTGTATTTAGGAAGATGTAGTAGACAAGGAACTGTCAGAAAAGCAGATTGTTATCACTGCCTCAGACTGCCCAAATCCAGGGGAGATGAGGCTGTGCAGTGCCCACAGCAGCAGTTGGGTTGCTGTATGTGTGTGCTGTGACGGGCACCGTATGCTCACGTCCCTTTCCCAGGAAGGTAACGTGTTCTGCATATCAGATCATGGCAAAGCTGGAAGCGATGTACAGCTCCCCTGAGTCTGAGTTCACAGTCCAGACTGGTAGGCTAGCCTGTCTTTGACATGCATATTTAATGCTGTAGTTGTCTTTGCATATTTTGCTGGAGGGGACTAAAGGCAAAAAAAACCAAACCAAACCCAGTTGCTCACCTGTCCTTCAGCACAGGTGAGCTTTGCACTTTTTCCCTTGGACATCTGTGAGACATTTAAAAGAGCATCATGGGTTCCTGACATCAAAGAGTTAATAGCAGTGAGTGGGTACAATAGCTCATTAGGACTTAAACGTGGGCTGCAAACTCAGAAATCTTGATAATTTTGGTCTATAAGGACACTGAACTTTCAACCCTAGTTCAGCAATAATAAATGCCTGTTAAGTAAGGCTTCCTTTTATGAAGAGAGGGTGGATGGATGCATTTCAATGGGCTTTAAAAGTCTTGCTACTCATTTCAGCGTCTGCTGGCCGAATGCATCCGGGCATGGGAAGGCATTTCAAGATCTGCACAAAAAGCACTTTGAAGTATAACCTTTGTGAGCATCTTAGCTAAACCTGACTGCAGTTGGAAGCAGCACTTTATTTATTTATTTATTTATTTGGGAAGTATTTTTCTTTCAAAGTTGCTTAAAAAAAGCAAAAACAAAAAGCCAAACCAAAAATAAACCTGTGAGCAATTAAATGAAAATGCAGTTTTGAAACTTTGACCTAAAGTGAAAGGTGATGGTGTACGTTTGCTTTTCTTGTGGAAGTTTTCATAACCAAATATATCAGCGCTGATTTTTAAAAACGGGGAAGGTGAAGCTGTGCTTTGGGATAGTGCTCAGGGAGCTGCTCAGGCTGACAGCCCTGCCACCTTGGAGAAGAGGGGCTTGGGAATGTAGCCATCCTCTGGCCCATGGTAGCTGTGCCCAGAGGAATCCCAGCGAGGAGCTCAGAAATCTTTTAACAGCCCAATTGTTTACCTGTAGAAGGTTCCATTATGGGGACTGCGATCCGAAACAACTCTCAGAGTGGCTGCAAGTTCCCACTTCATAAGTTGCAATCTTCCTTGCCTTGAGTTCGCAGGTCTTGATTCAGACAGGCTTCTGCTGAGGTCCTACACGAGAGCTGAAGTTGTGTGTGTGTGTGTGTGTGTTTTACCTCTCCTCTCGGAGAGCACGAGGGAGACCTCCGTGAAGAGAGTGACAGGGTTTGATATAAACCAGCAGGACTGCATTGCTGCCATTATTCGACAGTAAAGCCTTTCACAATGCCATATGCTGTGCATTCCAGCGCAGCAGCCGAGGGTGTGATATAGTTAAAGCACACTCGGCAAACAGGAAACGCTGGTGACCGCTGTGTGTGCTTTTCATGGAGATAAAGTATTGAGAGCGTAACGAAGGGGAAAAAAAAGTGCTGGGAATGGGGGGAGAGGACGGCAGGGTGAAGGAGAGGGATGTATTTTGGGCCGGTCATTATGAAAACACAGGCAGGAAATGCAGCCGCGAAGCAGCGGAGAAAACACTGCTTTGCTCCAAGATGTTTGTTTTACTCCATTACATGTATTTTCTAGTCTGCTGCTGGGTAGTGAGAGTGGATGTGTGTGGTTTGGTTTTTTTCAGGGTGTTTTTATTTTTTCCTTTTTGTTTGTTTGTTTTGTTGTTGTTTTTTTTTTTTTAACTAACTTTATTATATTTTTCAAGTTCCTGCTACTCTGGCTTAGTATCCAACTCCCTTCCCCTCTACCCTCCCCTGGTTAATAATGAAAGGCTATTTTAAGAGACTGGAGTTCAGTAACAGATATTTCATACTCCAGGAAAATGTGGACAGTGGTGTTTAACCTAAGCAGAGTTATTTTCCTGGGCAATGGCTCTGCAAAAGGCTTTGCAAAGCCTCCTCAGAGTTAGGAAGTCGCTGTGGCAGGGCAGGGAGGAAGGCAGGGGGATGGGACCAACAGGTCCTCAGATGGGGAGAGCTCTGAATCATAAACACACCATAGCTTTAATAAAATAAATGAAGTGGAGCCTTTTCAGACGAGGGCAGACTGTATTGGGGCAAGCCAGGCTTTTAACGTTGGGAGTGAAAATTGACAGGCTGAGAACTGGGACATAAACAAAAATGTCAGGCCCTGGGAGTCTTGTTCACTGGACAATGTCTCAATTGTTTCAGTGATTTTTCGCAGGCAGCAGGGGATAGTGGGAGATTTAACTCTTTACTGGCCGTGTAGGAGCTGGAGGTGCTCGCAGAGCGAAGAAGTGGCAGAGAAGAGCATTTTTGTTTGGAAATGATTAAGCATGTCAGTGGGTGATAAGGGAAGGTCACACTGTTCTCTGCATACTTGTCTGCTGTTAAAGTTGGGCTTTACACTTCCTTAATTTTATTTAGGTTTTGCTCCCTGCTTGGAAAAGCATTTTTGGGGTTTTTTTCCCCCCTTCTAATGCTTTTGCTTTTTATCAGAAAAATGAGATCATGGGGCAGAGAAGTAGATATATAAGAAGAAGGGAAAGTGTGTGTGTGTTACAGTTTTTAAAAAAATTAGTACTTCTTCATTAAATGGTTGTTGACAGGCAAGCATGGTATTTTAAGGCTGTCTAGATTGTTTGGAACAGGCTGAAATGTGAGATAGGGAATACCCTTTATTTTTTTAACTGCTTTACTCTTTTGCTTAAGTCTCAAAATAAAAAGCCATCTTCAAAGAAGGCAGAGGAGAGGTGAGGAGCTTAGCTGTCTCATCATACTTTTGCTTTATTTATTATAAAAACAAACATTGAAACCTGTTGCATACCAGCCTGACATGGGCAAGGTCCAGAAAGCTGTAACTGGTAATTCTTTACTCATCAGATTTTGAATGTGTGTTTTGTTGTGGGCAGGGGGGAGGAGGGCGAGACGCAAACCCAAGTTGCTTCTTCAGGGCGCAAAAGATGTTGAGGTTTATTTGCAGGAAGATAAACCTCTTTTAATAAAACGTGGGTCTTGTCTCAGTTGAGTGAAGTTGAAACATTTTGCAGGCTGGAAGCCAACTCACTTGGAGTGCAGCAGCCTGGTATTAAAGGTCTGGGATGTGCTGAGGTTGCTTTAACTTAATTTATGGAATAATAATGTATCCCATTTTTGTATCTGTGCATCCTCTGGCTGCTTTGTGTTTGGATCCATGTTTGCAGCCCCACACTTTCTCCTGCTTTCACATTTGTCTTTCCTCAGCCCCTGCCTGCTGCTGGTGGGCAGGCAGGAGGCAGGGAGCATCCCAGGGCTCTCCCCTGCCTTCCTGCCAGGCAGGAAATTGCCTCCTCCTTGACTGCTGCATGCAGTAATGCCGCAAAACCTGTGCTCATGGGCAGGCTGCTCCCCAAGTTCCTGCTTGGGAGATACAGTGTCCTGTGTGATAAGGATGGGGAAAGTAAGCTCATGCTCTCCAGATGCTTCTGTGTGTGGTTCACATGGATGGGAGAGAGAGGAGGGTGAAAACAATGGCAGTGTCCTATTGAAACAGGCTGTTTCCAAAAGCCAGAGCACAGGCAGTAAGTTGCTGTCCCTCCTAGAGTCTGGCCAGGACTGGAGAGAGTGGGCACTAAAAACACAGGCTAGAGCTGCTGTGGAAAATCTGGCTCCATATCTGTTTTGAAGCGATATTGGTTTCAGAGATTTAGAAAACAAAAGTTGTTGACAGGTTGGAGCAGTTGCTTCCCTGAGTAAGTATCCTGAGCAGAGCTGGATTTAATAATTTATAATTAATCATTCGTGCAGCAAAATGAATTGCTCTTCCTGTTAGTGAGGGATCACTGAAGAGATCGTGATTTTTTGTGGAACTTTGTTTGTTACTCATGCACAAGCCTCAGCATTTTGTCTTGGAGACCGTCCACAAGCAGTTCCTGAGCTGGCTGGTGTTGGGGCTCCTCTGAGCAGAGATGGGGAACATGTGATACATTTCCGTCCCCTGGGTCGAGCAGTGAGTGATACTCTTTAATTAATAAAAGTTTATTTTCCATGAAGATTCTCCAGAACTTGCATAAATTCACCATCTTGGCAAGTGTCCTTACCACTGAATTAATTTGCTGGTGTAGTCACAGAAAGCAGTTAGCTTTGTCACTTAATGAATTTCTCCTATTTGCTGCAGAGCACAGCATAATGCTGGTCTAGCTCGGGTTGCTGTGGTTTTGTATGTTATAAACACAGAAGTAAAGAAATCAGTTGTTTGAAGCATTTTTTTAGGAGTATTTTGAAATTTCCACCTCTTTCTAGTCATGAATAACAAGCTACTTTGATTTGAAAATAAACTCATTACTGATAATAACAGGCTACAAGAGATCTCTGCTTCTCTGCTCCTCCTCATCTCCTAGAGAGACATAACTGCTGTTCCAGGTGAAACACTGCTATTTTTAGTGCCAATGCAGAACATGTTCACAAAATGTCTGCTATACATCTGGACAGCCCATCTATGTGTCTGTTTAGTTTTCAGGGCTGCCTTTTCCTGGCCATCCCAGTTAGCAAGTAGTTAATTCTCTAGTTTAGATGAACTGGTAGGTGAAATAAGGGGACACTGAGGAGAAAATGCTCTTTGTAGCTATGTGTGGTGTCTCTAACCCTTCAAGGCATGCTCAAGGCAGCTCAATTGTCCAGAATGAACAGCATCTTTAACCTTTGCTTGTGTTATTAAGGTTTTGGTGAGGTGTAATCAGCAGGTCATCTACTCTGCTTTGTCTCCCACCCTTGTTCTAAGACGTGCCTGGACGAGCCAATGGAGCTTGGGCATCGTGTGCTCTCATGTCCCTTCACCTCACAAGACCTGAATCCTGCTTGTGGAGTTTGGGAAGCTAGCAAAGCAAGAAATGGGCTAAGTCACACTTTGCAAGAGTTGAATGTTGTTTGCCTGCCTTCTGGAATGAGCACGTGCTGGGTGGTGTAAAGTGTTTGGATAGTTCTTGTTGCTGTGCTTCTCCTGTGAATACTGACTCAGCCTGGTGAGATGCAGGTGTGGTGGTGGTTCAGTGAAGGGCTCAGAGAAACACCCCTGTTGTTCTGGTTGGGTGTTTGGAGGTGTGATTGAGAGCTGCCACAGATCTGAGATACGGCCACTGAGGCAGGGAGAGCACTCCCTTCCCTGTGCTGTCAGCAGGAGAGCTGTACCTCTCTGAGGCATGAGTGACTCCTGCATGGCTCTGCACCCACACTGCCCTTGCACTGGGTACCTCCTCCCTCTGTGAGGAGGGGGGAAAGGACTTTTAAATTCCCCTTTTGCTGCTTGAACATCTTCCCAGTGCAACCTCAGGGTAAACATGGACATTCAGTTTGTCTGGAGTCTTCCCTGCTGGCCACTTCTCACCAGCATCTGCTGCACCCGCATGTTGAGGTGATGGTGGAAGTTCTAGATAATGGCCCTTTGCACTTATGTAGCACTTCACGTTTCCAAAGTGCCATAAAAACCCCAGACTCCCTATCAGTCCCTGGGGGAAGAGGGAGCTTGGCATTATTACCCTCATTTATGGGCAGAAAAGCTGAGATGCAGAAAGGTTAAGTGGTTTGCCCAAGCCCACACAACAGTGTCAGATCTCAGATTAGACTTGGAGTTTTCTGGCACTTGCTGTCATTGTGCAATCAGCTGCAGTGTGTTGCCCTCATGAGATGCTCCTGGTCAAGCACAGAAACTTTGTGCAAAACCTTTCAAAATGTGCAGAGACACCCTGCTTTGGAGACACTGCTGTTCGCTCCTGTTTATATTTTACACGTCCTTCCAAGAGGCAAAAAAATTGCCTTCAGTGGAGAAAAGTTCAGACTAAAACACTGTTTGCTAGTGATGGCATCTCCACAGCTGGGCAGACTGTGAAGGGTTGTGTAACCTGGCCTGAGAAGCACTCAGGTGAAGCAAAGAAGTTCTGCAGTACCAGCAACTTTTTACAGCTTTTAGAGAGAAAAGGCACAGCAAGAGACTCCTGTTTGTGAGAAACAATGACCCATCCACCCACGGGATTGCTCTTGAGGAGCTACTTGGTGTGTGAGGATGCTTTTGTTGGAGAATGAGTGCCTCTGCCTAGCACAGAGTAATTTGCTTTCAAAGTAGATTAAACTAAACTGGGAGGATGTTGTTAATCTGAAGCTGTGGGTTCTGCATCTGTATTTGATCTGGAATAGATACCCTCATTTAAAATTGCGTTTGTGTATTCTAGGTTGATTTATCTTTTTCATATGGAGACAAGGCCTCATCTCTCAAACCACAATTTGGTTGAGATACTGAAATTACCAGGTTATTCAATGGGGGTGTCAGGCAACTCTTTTCCTCTGTTAGGTGATGCAGATTTTCAGAGGGATCGTTTCCAATACTCTCTGATGATGGGCTTGAATGGCCCAATATCTGAATTATTTCCCTGGATTCCCAGCAGTAAAACTGGCCGTGGCTATGCACAAATTTGCCTGTCTAAAAGAAGTGAATGAAACTGGGTTGGAGGAGCATACTGGGCCACTGTTGAGGTTCCAGAGGAGGCTGTTGGAGTGGTGTCTGTGTCTTCCAAAAAGCAGAGCCAGAGGGTGGCTGGGTGCAGGCTGTGGGGCAGGATGGGGAATGCCGGTGTGTCAGTGGGAAACCACAGGGTGTGGTGTGGGGCTGGCACTGCCAGGGAGCTGCAGGGACAATGAGTCTGTGGTAGGCAGTCCCTGATAGCACAGAGCCCCAGCTAATCTTGGTTTTGTGTGGCGTGGTCTGTTTGGATTAAAATACGAGAATTGGGGCTTACTTTTTTTTTTTAAATTTTTTTTTTTTTTAATTGCAATCAGCTGGTCTGGGGTCTCAGAACTCATTGAATATCTTCATTCCACTGAGAAAGCAGGAATAGCCTCCCCACATACACCCTTTAAGGTGGAATTAGCATGCATAGGCCAATTTCTGAACTTTACACCAAGCCCTTATGCCCAGTTGAGTCACTCCATTTATTTTGCAGACTTTTAATTTTCCTTTTCAGTGGTGGAAATACGCCTTTTCTGGGCTGGCCCAGGTGACACATCCTCTGCACATCCCTTATTGCAGTGCTGGGTGACCCTGGCAGCCCACCTGGCAAACTCCAGGAGAGCACTTTAGTCCCAGACCCGCCTGGGCAGTGGCTTTGGGCAATGCCACCTCTTTGCTTAGCCCAGATCATAGGGCTGAAGATGGATCATGTGTTCTTTTCTGGGACTTCCCCCACCTTGCCCTGTGACTTGTTTGTGTGACACTGTACGGGACAAGGGCATTGTACATTGTCACATGGCGGGTTCAGCATTCACAGGTGACAGCCAGGGATGTACCCTGTGCTCAGAACTCTTACACCATGGTGGAGGATGTCATACAGTGTCCAGAGATGCTTCCCCTTCCCCCACTGCCCACATGCCAAAATAAATATCTGATATGAAAGTCAAGGTACAGAAGCCAGCTGGATTGTACAAAAGGTCCTGTCTCCTTTCTGCTGTTGTTGTTGTTATTTTTTTAATATAATTTTCCTGATGGGTTGAGTGACTGTCTACAGTAGAATAAAGGGATGGAGAAGATATTTTGGCATTTCTTTGAGCAGTAGCGTGTTCCTTCTTTGAAATCTGGGAGATTTTTTTTTTGTTTGCTTTGGATTTTTTGTTTATCTGCTCATTTGGGCTTTTTATTACACCCCCTGTCAAACCCCCCCCTGCCCCCCCCTTCCTTTCACAAATGGAGGAGAGGAGAAATTGTGTGCATGTGTGTGTGGTGCCCTGCCAAGCAGAGAAACTAAACAGACAGCCTCTATTGCTTTTGCTCTCACATCTCTAACTTAATTATGGGGGAGGCAAGGGGTGTGTTGTGTTTAATGTACTCCATGCTTCCAAAACTCTGCACTCTCACATGCTAGGGGCTGACCACTGGCACGGGCTTTCATTAATATTTTTTCTTTACCCTGCCCTTGTGAATCGCTACTTTTGGTTTGGGGGCTTCTTTGTAACAAAATTCTTTTATTTTTATTTTTATAATTGCTTCTGGATCTACAGAAGCGCACGTCGAAAATCATCTCAATGTCACCAGTCTTTAGTTCAACACGAACGCTATAGAAACGAAAGGTTCTGTCATCCATCAGATTTTCTGTTCCATTTGTTGAAGATGAAAGGCGAGCGAATTTAGTGCTCACTTTCTTCTCCTTCTGACAGTTATTGATCCTCCCTGGAACTCTGCAATTCACGCTCGGAGCCAGCCCTGACACGGGGAATCCCCAATTTATTATGTGTGTGCTCACTAGCGCCACGTTAGTGCAGCACATTTGCCTCCCTCTTTCAAAGCAGTCTGTTAATTTTTCAGCTGCACCTTGTGAGCTGGGATTCTCCCCCTTCTTGTCTGTTTTGCCTTACAGGACTTTTAATGTGGAGGCTGTTAATGTTTGAGAAACAACTGCTCTAGCGTGTGTTTGTGTGTAAGTGGTTTCAGAGGCTTTCTTGGTTTGTACAAAATAGGAAAAGATTGAATCCTCTTCTTTGAGACAATGGGGGATAGGAGGGAGAGAACCTGCAGCCTGTTGGTTTTTAGTTGAATTTTATGGTCATTGAAAATGCAAGATTATTAGGTTAGAGACAGCCCCTTGGTTAAAATTAAGGTTGTGGAGTAAGTGTGCTTATTTGACAGCTTCCATCACCAGAAATAGAGCTGCAATGATATGAAAGGAACACATGTAATGGTGGGAAGTATCATGGTCTTCCATGTCTGTTCTCCCCATGGCCTTTAACAGAAGGTGTGTCTGGATAGATGGGAGCAGAGACACAGGGATTTCCTCCAGTGCTGACCAAATGCAAACCCAACACATCATGAGGCAGACTGGAGCTGGCTTTAGCCTGGCTGGCATGGTGCATGGGCCCAGGTGGTGTCCTGGACCATGCTCTGCTGCATGGATGTGTCCTGTGTGTGATGCCCAGCAGGGCATGGGGGCACCAGTCTCCTAAGTACAGGTTTGTAATGCTCTGTTCTCTTCCAGCATCTCCTATGCCTCAGCATGGTACCTCATCTTCTGTGACTGAGGATGGTGAAGTCTTACACACCAATTTTGTGAAGCTTCTACTTCTTTGATGTCACTGAGAGCCTTTTAGTGTAGGTGCAGTGAAGGTGTAATACCTTGGTTATTCCTTGTGAGGAATAATAAACTCCATGGCTCTGCCTTTTGTTTGTGTAAATGTTCATGAAATCCTCTGTTCCCTGTGACCAGTCAGGGATGTGTATCACTTGTGCTGTCCTGGTCCTCTTTTTTTTCTCCAGGCTACTTTGTTCTTGCGGTTTACTTAACCCTTGGCCAACAAAACATATTTCCAACCAAAATCTTAGAGAACCGAGAGGAAAAGCCCCTTTTAGAGAGGCAAGGCGTGCCGTGGGTCAGGGTGTACCAGCTTTGGGCTCAGCCTGGGGAGGGCAGCTGGACTGGCCATGCAGAGCTGATGGCAATCAGGCCTCCCCAGCTGCTTGCAGGCTTTGCGGGAGGTTGGCGGGCCCTTAAAAAAGGGAGTTTCACATCTGCTTTTGTTTATCCTTTTTGCTGCAGGCAACGCTGAAAACTTAATAAATTGCATGAAACCTAAGGAAACATGAATATAAGAGTATTAGATAAATTACAGAAGCTTGCCTACCTGTATCATTTTTTATAACATGAATGGGAGGTGTGTTTTATTTCTTTATAAAAGGTACGCCATGTCTCAGCCTCTCACTGAGGCTCTCTTGTTTAAACATTCCTCTGTTCTTGCTACTTCTCCTCCTCAGCTTCCACCTCTAGCTCTTCCCAAATTCTAACATCGTTTTTTGGTGGCAAGCATTTAACACACCAACACTGAAGATGTGATGATGGTTTTTCGAAGGATATTTATGAAGCAGTTTTTAAGTATTTTGGAGGCTCATGTCTGAAGGAACAGATGAAAGAAAAATCCTTGTAATGCTGGTAGCATATGCACGCTGTACAAAGACTGTCTCAAATATGTGCCTATATTTGCTCTAATATTCTCACCATTTTTTCAGCCCAACTCTCCTGGCAGGGGCAGGGATGAAAGGGGAATTGTGAGAGAGAAACAATAAACTTTAAAACAGACACCTTGGTAAGAGATGCTGTAACTTCAAATATTTGCAGTTCCTTTGTTAAAGAACTGGCACTGCACATTAACCTTAATGTAAGTGTAATATAGCATGTATCTGAGGCGGAATTGAAGAATATGAATTTCTGCAGCTAATGGTTTTTGAATAAATTCAGTCCAATTGTCTGGCAGTTATTAGTGGAATGTGTGAATCAGGGGCTATGCAACACTGTATACTTTGAAGACCTTGAACTATTTCTACCAGTTAAGAGCTGTTAGATAGAATCTGCTGAAAATTAGCTTCATTCAGTTATCATACAATATAGTGAGCTGCTCTGGCAGAAAGCATTCTCTGCTAACATTGAGTCAAAATAAACTCTTCTGTTCTGTCCTGAATTGCAGATACTATCTGACTGAGGTCAGATAACCTGGGTGCTGCACATGTGTGCTCAGATGTGCCATCCCTACGTGTGTGCAAGGAGATCTGGGCCTGGATGTAAATATTGCCCTATAACTTGCCTTGCTCTCGTGCCCACTGTGGGCAGGTCACAGGCACCTTGGCTTTTGCCAGGCACTGGCTGACCCTGCACAAGTATGTGTTCCCTGCTCCAAAGTATTAGTAACGCTGCATTAGATTGGGCTTAATTTGGGCTTACACAAAAATAGACAGTGCCTGTATTATGCAGAATGTCAAGCTGAATATTTGTGATGGCTTTTCCTCGCTTTATTATGGATCCTCTGGGTCTGAAGGGAGAAAGCATGAGAGAGGATGAGAAGGAGCACAAAGGACCAGTGGAGTTTGGCCTCCTGTGTGCTGAACCTCACAGTTCAGTGCAAGCCAATGTAGAATTATGTTGCTCACTCTGGTGTGGCATCTAACTCTGGTGTGGCTAATTTGTCTCGCTAATTACACTGGGTGTAGGAGTATGGTGATGCCATTAACAATGTCCATGACCCAGGCTGGTCTCCCTACCTGAGCTTTATGGTGCCTCATGAGCATCTGAGCTTTCCTGGAGCTGGTGACTGGACTGGCAAAGTGTAAAGGTCTTTGTAGAGTAGGGAGTAATACACTGTCAGTGCTGTCAGTTAACTTACATGGGCAATACACAGGCTATATAATTATTGTTGGAGAAGATAGTTGAGTTATTTGTCAATGTTTGCTAATAGCAGGTGTGTGCAAGGCTGGTTCATTACCTGTGTGATTCCTTACAGTCAACAGAGAGCACCCAGGTCTTCACAGAGGCTTCATGAGCTGTATTTAGCAAAGATGTTCTCATGGATAAAGCATGAGAAGCGATGATTTAAGTTACACCTCAGGGAGCAGGGCTAAGGAGATAGAAGAGTGACCAGTGCCTGAGGAGGAATGGAGTTATGAATGATTTTCTGGTTTATACTGAAAGTTCGTGCCGAGTGAAATGGGGGGGAACAAACTGGATTCAAACGTGATTAATCCTGTGAGGTGCACAAGGAGTAGGGACAGACTGAATGAAATAAAGTGTGGGGATTCTCAGCTAACTTCTTAAACTAAGGGTAACTTCTTAAGTAAAGCCAACAAATGGGATCCTTTCTTTATCCTTCATATCTGCCCCAAACTCTTTGGAGTAGAATGACCACTCATGTGAAAGTAGACACCATATACTGAAGAGGCAGCAGTCAGCTCGAGCTTGTTGGCAGGAGTGGTGGGAATGCAAATGTCAATGCATGAATTGAAAAATCTGGTACTCTTGGAGGAAAGGGGGTTTCCACTACAAAACCAGCTCATCCATTTTCCAGTAGGGTCAGTAGACAATGGATCCCACAATCCCACATGGTCTCTGGTGTATTACAAGGTTTCATTTTTGTGGTCATCTCTAATTTGCCATGCAGACTACTAGAAGAAAGAACTTTGGTTCTGGCCTCGAAGTGTTTGAAATGGAACTGGTAAAACCCTTGTGGTAAATGCAGTCTCAGGGTTTTGCAGGAGTTGAACTTCCATGGTGTCTGATGCCCTTGCTGTGTGTAGCTACCAAGGGGCCTGTCTCTAAGGGATCATCAATATGAAACTCTGCACACAGTTGCTGTACCCCCAGGTCTTTTCACAGTGTATGTGAGTGCATTTATATTTTTCAATATAAAAATCTAGGATAGATTCCCTGAAGGAACTGGAATTTCTGGTGTTGCAAAGTCCTTATTAGGAAATTGGAAAGATACACTGATGAGTGTGCCTGTTTAAAATCAGATAATACAACAGTTCCCACCATTATTCTCCTTTGGAGGGATTGTTTGTTAACTAAGTTGGTGTTTCAAATTAGAATGAAAATGGAAAAGAATAGTAAGCAAATTATTTTCTTAAGTTTGGGTATTTGTAATATTTAGAAAAACAGTAATTGGCTAACTCCTCTTCAACCCCATTACCAGTGCATTAGTAGGTACTGGGGTCAAGTTGTCTATTTTTGGTTTCATACTTCTTCAGTGAATCTGTATTTTGACTCTTTTCTGCATATGTCCTAGCAGCTCTATATTTATTTAATGTTTTCTCAGGGTAGCCATGCATAGAATCACAGTCTAGTTTTGTTATCAGGAGACTGTAGCAGTAACAGACCCATATTGTGCTGCTTGCATGTGGTACCTCACCATCTGGGGTCCATGAGAAGTCCTGCCCATGAGTATGGACTGATCATTCTCACATGAGAACCCTAAATAACTTTTGTTTATATGAAAGGACTAAGATTTGTGAAAATGCTGGTTGGAACTAAGTGTTTTAATGTCCACAATTATAGTATGTTGTGATTGGTCTGACACTACTCTAGCAGAACAAAAGCCCTTGCATGGACTATAGGTCTTGTTAAATTTTTAACCAAGTGCTTTAAATTTTGGGGATTTGTACCATTGGTTGTCAAGTTTAGGAAGAATGGCTAAATGGCACAAATGGTACTAGTCCCATTTTGTATCCCATGGCAATTATTCTTATACCCTCATTTCTGTTCTAAGCCTGTGTTGGATATGAATGTTGTGGTGGGTCTGGTGTTTTTACACCCTTCATGGCTGTGGATTGTGGTGGGATCTCTGGTGGGCTGTCAGCTTGCTGCTTCATTGCAAACCAGTTAATAGCATGGAAGGTGGAGATTCTGCCTTAGCTGGGGGGTCAGCAGGCTGTCAGCAATGCTATCTCTGGTGTCTGCAGTGCCATGTTCCCCTAATAGGCAAGCCCTACTTGCAGCATGGCCTAGGGAACTTTGGAAAGCATCTTGGATGGAAATGCCAGACAGTTGTTTTGCTCTTGTTAGCAGCTTTTATCCAGAAGCTTTAATAGCATCCCTGCAAAGTGTTGTTTAACAACTGGCTTCTTTGACAGCTGTGGCTCCATTGGTAATGAGGGAGCTTATTTTACCAAAGTGCTGCAAAGAAATCCAGGGGTGAGAGTGGGCATGGCTAAATTGCTTTAATACAACTTTTTTTTAATAGAAGCTGAGTTTGTACAACAGATGGATTAGCAGATGAGATTCCCTGTTTTCTGTAATTCTTTGTAGAGGGTCTTGACTCTGTCTATCCAAAAAAAAAATTCCGTTCTCCTTTCTGTAAGTTTTGCACGCTAATGACAGAGATGAGTAAAGAAAAATAACCCATCCAGCTGCAGGCTTTCTAACACAGCCATTAGGTTTCAGGCAAGCAAACGCTGGAGAGAAAAAAGTGCTCTCCAGCAATTGTAATTAAGGGAAGAGCAGCAAATACCTGTAGCAATATGTCAGTATTTTGAAATAACATTGCATCATGTTTTACCTGAAACTTCATTAATGATAGCATAGATGGCCTCTTTATCTTGCCAGCATCTGCCCTATTACTGATTGAGACTAAGGGCCAGGCATGTGGAGTAATTCTGTTGAAATAGTTGTTTTTGTGTTTTATGCAACTGACAACCAAATCTGGCCTCTGGAATTTACAGTCAACCAAGCAAATGAGCTTTGAGCTCACTGTGGGGTTTGTTCTCCTTTAATGCTACAAAGGCAAGCTGCTAAAGGCAGCCTGCAGTAACACTGCCTCACGTTCAGCTGAGTATCCATCAGTATCAAAACATCTCTTCATGCTCTGGTTCAGGGTCACACTTCACCTGTGTTTGTTGCTCAGCAATGGAGGGAAATGAGACTCCAGGCCAGGGGCCTCCAGCTTGTCGCCTGTTGACTTGTGACCATGGGTGGCTTGTCCCTGAGCAAGTTGTAATAGGGGAGGTAAAGATAATTATGGAAAAGCCTGGTTTTGGTGGGCTGGCCTTCTCCCTGTCTTTCATCAGAAAATGGAAAAAGGTTAGAAGTGGCTGCTGTGTGTCCCTGCTGCTTGTAATGGGAGCTGCATTTGAATGCCAGGATTGGCGCCTCTCAAATTCAGTTATCTTGCGGATGCCCACCAAATATCCACCTCTCCCAAGCAAAGTGGGCCAAGGCAAATGATACTTCACTCCAGGGTGGTGAAATATGGGCTGTTTTATCTGCCAGTGCCTTATGGCTTCTGAAATATTGAACTAACCAAGAGGAACTGACGCATCCCGGAAAATCCTGAGCAAGCGCAGAACCAAATTTTTGTAATTGCCAGAAAATGAAGAGTACTAGAGTCCCCTGACAAGATTCACATGGGAGGCATCAGCCCTGCTGGGTGGTACCCAGCCCTCTCCGCTGTTTGATACCAGCTAGGGAAATCCTTCTGGTGGCATTAGTTGTTGATTCCAATCCATTTTTTTTCTTGTTTATATGCACTGAGCTGGTCCCTGACCTGTGATGTTGCACCACTTCATTGCCTGAGTCATGGATGTGTTTGATGCAAATGCTGAGGGTGGCAGGCAGCCCATTGTTTAAAAGAACAGTTTCCTCCCTCACACAGCCACCTGGAACAAGCTCCTGTGAGACTTGATTTTATCAGCCTCAGCTTTTCTTTTGTTAGCCAGTGTTGTGCTCTTGCTAGGTGTTCCACTGGGTTTTTCAGAAGAACGTGATCTGTGCAGGTTGTGGGACAAAAAAGTCACCGTTTTCTGCACAGCCTGTCCAAAGCTGAAACAAATGAAAGAAATAAAACTGATCAGCAGCAGTATTGGGGCTGTGTCTGACAAGTTGAGTGGACACAAGGGAAGAAGTAAAATGCATCGTTGGAGCAAACATGCTTTTTGACTTTGGTTTATGTATTGTGCTTAGCTCATCAATTTCTGTGTACCTACTATCTTCATTAAACTTGTGTCTTCCCCTCTCACCATAAGTGCTCAGAAGCATGAAATCTTCTCTTTCCTCCTCTTGCAGGGAGTATTCATTTTAGTTCATGCTCTCAGCTCTCCTTCCCTTTCCAATGGTCATTTCTGATTTCTGCAGTTGAGGCTGTTGCTGTCTCTTGCTTTTCTGCCAGCCCTCCTGACTCTCTCCCTGTGCTTTCATCCCTTTTCCTGAGTTGTTCTCAGTTGGACCTGTGGGGAAATAGTCTGGGCTGGGCCAAACTGGTTTTTTTCCCCTTACCCCCAGTCTATCTCATCTGTCTTATTTAGGGATTTCTTTTTCAGCATTTAAAAGTATATAGTTTAAAACATTTAAAAATTTTAATGACGGGCCAGTGTTCAGAGAGGGACAGCAAAACCAGGGTCTCTAAAGTACCTGGAGAATGCCTAGAGCCCACAGGTGTGGGCTGTCCTGTAGCTGTCCCTGTCTGGAACTGTCTCACCCTGAGACAAGAGGGACATGGGCTATTAGTATTAAGTATATGAACAAGAAACTGATCCAGTTTCTTGTTCAAATAAGAAATAGGTGTTCTAATCTTTTTGTGATCTCAAAGAGAGATAATAATTTTCTGCTGCTGAACGGAAGCAGCAATTTCCTTTATAATTTTGACTCTAAACCCCATTTAGGTAATGGCATTCCCAGAATACTTGAATCCAAGCTATTCTAGCCCCAAGCTTTGGGATACCCATGTGGATATACTGTACAGTACCTAACATGTGCTTAGCTGTGCGTTTTAGCCATATGATGGTGTTCTTAGCCAAGTCAATTTTCTGTTCATTTTTTAAATTACCATGCTGTAAGACAGCGTTTCATGTGTTGTGCTAAATTTCCAAGTGTCTGGTCTCTGTTACAGCACTGTTCTCATCTGTTAAGTAGGCAATTTCTTTGGGTAATAACACCAGAAATAAAATGTTCAGAGTTAGACTAAGGCAGCAGGATCCTTGACAGCGGTGTGCCTTGGTTTGGCCCACATCTCCTGAAGGGTGAGCGGAGCTACTTACACATCACACTTAATTTACAGTGCTAATGGTCTGGTGTGGAGTGGTAGGGGGGAAGAGGGAGTGCCCTCGCAACGCACGGGAAAATGAATGCGTTGTCTCTACTGCAACCCACAGGCAGAGACAGTGGCTGCAGTCTGCTCACACCCTTCGCAGGGAGGTTGGGCTGCCACCCTCCTTCTGCTGAGGGTTTCTTCCACACCACTATGGACGGGATGTGCTTTTCTCAGCAGCTCTGCAGCAGCTCAGCACGCCCAGCCCATATTGGAAATGGGAATTTTTCCATCAGCCAGCACACTGGCTGACCTTGTAGGCTTTTCCCTTCTTCCTCCTTGGATGTGGCTGGAGCCCCAAGCTCCTTGCCCTGGCTTTAGCACAATGCCATGTGAGCCCAAGATTGATGCTCCCACTGAAGCATGGACCTTCCTTTACATTTCATACTTTTTCCCTGCCCCAGCTGTGTCTATGTCACTCAGGGTGTTAATTCAGTCCCTCTGAGGAAACCCTTGGGGAATGGTGGCCATCAGTAGAGGCTCTTCCCTGACTTTGTTACCATGTGCTGCCAACAGGAGTTCATGTTATTCAGTATAAACTTACTTCTGTAATTTAAACACTAGACTTGCCTCTCCTGTTTATTAAATATTGTGAGCAGCTGTGGGATGCGCTTCTGCCAAACAGTGTCAGTGTTGTTTTGGCTTCCCCTGTTTTCCCCCACGGATCTCATTTTGGCAAAATTTCAGGCAGCAAAGTAGGGGATCTGAGAGGCTCTCGGCTAAAGGGATGACAGAGACACTTACTGGAGTGTCTTCTTGGTGGTCACAAACTGGAGGAGATAAACTTGACACGTGAGTAGGTTTCATCGTCACTTTGGAAAATATTGTAAACTTGTAAAACTTTGTTTCATTGTAAGCTTTGAGTATTTTTCCTTTTCCTGAGAAAATGTCCATTTTCCTTTAGAAAGCCTTGTATTTTTTTCCCCTGCACACTTTATTTCTGGTGTTACTCATTTTAGAGAAGTTTTGTACCTCTCCACTATTGTCTTCCTGCTCCTTCTCACACACACTGGTCTTCAAAATGCACGAGGAAAAACAGCCCTCTCCTTGCTGTTCCTTTAGGGAATTATTTTGTATATTGCACAGTGGTTTTAATGAAACCCCTTTATTTATATGTTTTTTTATAATAGCCATGAGTTCACCTCACTCTGGGTGCACAAATCTAGCCTGGCTGTAAATTACAGTGCTTGCACATTAAAATAAATTGCAGTGACACAGGGCCTTGGCAGCACTGCTGGAGGCTGTCCTGAACCCACTGGGGTCTTCACTGCATGTTTAAAACATATCTATTTTTTGCTGGATTTACAGAATATCTGGCACTTCAGCTCTGTAAGGAAGTCCTCCTTCAATAGTTTATATGGAGGAGTTCCATTAATGGAGTTTTGGAAGAGGGAAACAGGCAGTAATTATTCCCTTGTGTTTGATCGGCTGTTGCAAATGTCTTTGGGAAGTGAAAAAGGTTGTGTTGACTTTCTAAGAGAGATTTCTCTCTGGTTTTTGTGTTGAGTAGCAGCTGCCCATTGGGGAATGTGGGATTTTGGGGTTAGGAGGAAAAGGACAGTGAGCAGGGGTCCCCTGAACAGAAAAGCTGCATTTAGGCCCAGTTCAGCAGGTGCTGAAACCATTCTTCTGGTGCTGGAGGTGAGATCTGTGAGACCATGCATGTGCTTAAATAGCTTGCTGAATTTGGATGTAAATGCCATCCTTGGAGAAGCCCCAAAGGCTGAAAACACAACCTACACAATAATGTCAGATCAGTGCATCCAGCACTGCCCTCTCTCCCTGTGCTGGGTCACATTACACCTACACTAAAAAGGATCTTCCATAACTTGGAGGTTCGTGAAAGACATTAATAAAAAAAAAATGCTACAACTGCATAAATACGATGGAATAAATGCTAAAAGTTCCTAGGACTGGGCAGGTTTGTAGTGTTCAGTGCAATGTGCACAGTGTTAAAGTAGCCTGGTCCTTGCAGTAAAGGCCAGTTCCCCCTGATCTTTTGAAAAAGATCATCCAGAGTCATTACATTTGCAGATTTTCCCTACCACCTGTTTTCACGTCTGTAAATATATAAGACAGGACGCTCATTCTTTGTTCTGAAGGCACGTTAAGATCAATGCCCTTGAGCATGCACCCTCTTCTGACTGTCTAAAAATTTGTTAAAGGTATAGATCTTGATTACATTCTCTTAATCCAAGCCTTTTCTTTTAACCTAGCTCTTAAAAGGAAGCATACATGACAGTACATCACACAATATCTCAGCCCTTTCCTGACATTTCTGTGGAAGTAAATGAAAGGTGTAAATTAAAAAAAGCAAGTGTTTGTGTCTCACTTTAACCTCCTGTTATGTTAAATGGCTTTATTGAAGAGTGCCAGCAGTGTTCTCAAAAAACTTGGGAAAATCCACTGTGAGCTATGCAATTAGTTGCCTTGGGAGCTGAGTATGGAGTTCATGATGTTTGATGTGAAAATTACATGGACACATCTAATTGGGAGTATTTGCACCACACAGGATACCAAATAAAGAGGTGAACTCTCTCCCTCCATTCCTGGCTTGTTTTCTTTTTAGTTGAAGTGTTTACCTTGAACTCTTCCCAGTCGAGATGCTGTTTATCTAGGGATGTGGACTGATCAGTAGGTGCACATTTCCCTATGCAGATTTTGGAGAGCAGTGGGGAGAGAGGCAGAGGGGGCTCTGTGAGCCTGGAAGGGTGAGAGGAAGACGAACTTCAAGCTACCTCATGCTTCCCATTATCATTCCTTAGTCGTGACTTGCAGTGCCTATCCCAGCCCTAGAGCTCTACTCTTTTGCAGGAGTCAATGGCTAATTTAGAGAGTCCCTGGCACCATAGAATCCATTACTCATAATTTCTTTTAGTGGTTAATTTTGCAATATAAACATACGATGATTTTTTTATGCTGACAGTGGTCTCCAACGTCTGTTGTTCTTCGAGCACTTTCTGATTTCTTGCTTTAATGTTTTTTGTTAATGGTCTTCAAAATGAAAGAAGAATGTTGTGTAAATCAGTAGGTGATACCAGCTTGTGTTGTGAATGTATGTCTTGGGGTATCATTTCCTGCACTGAGATCTGCTAACAAAACCCAGAAATTCAGCATTCTCTTCTCAGTATTAAAACTTTTATTATCTGTGTGTGTGTGTGGATGTAGCTGTCTTCTCCCTCCATCTTCCTTAGAAACTTGAATTATATGTTGATCTTTAAACAGTTTGGGTTCATTTTTCTTTGGTCACAAAAAAAACTTGCCTGATGAATGCAGCTAAACTATGAGCGTATTTTAAATATTCCATGGTTTTGAACTGCAATAAAGACTTAGAGTAAAACATTTTCCAGTAATTTAGTACTCTCTTCAGTGCAGTTATTAAATTATTAGACCACAAAGGCATTCTGCAGTTTGATGTTATTAAGAAATATATTAGCAGAAAATACTCTATTATCGTCTAATGCTAATAATCAGCTGGTAGGAATTAGAAGAGAAGATGTGTAATTGGAATTCTTGTGGCTAATAAGATGAGAATTCTAAAGATATTTCCAGGAGAGAAATCTAGGTGCTATTATAAGAAACTACTCTTTGTATTTAAAAACATTAGTAGGTACAGTGATGAGATCAGATTGATTTGCTTGAAATACCAGCGAGACACAATAATGGAGATGACTGAATAGCATTTTGATCCTGGAGCTGTATCACTGTCTTGCAGCCTTTTTTCATTATTTGCCATTCTGCTATAAAATGCCTTTCCTTGACCTCTGCCATAGCTTGTTTTTAAAACATTGATGTACTAGGGAAACACATACTGAGATGATAACTCAAGCCACTGGTTTTCTAGCAGGACTGGGCCCCTTCTAGACAGGGTGGACAGGATATATGAGATTACAGTGTACAGATATTCCCCTCTTTCTAGCAAGGAGGGAGGTGTCACAAGCATTTAATGACATTGATAACTTCTCCAGTGCAAGCTTTTGCAGATTAGAGCCCAGCTGTCTGTCTGTACATTTATCTGTGTGACATGCCATGGAGAGTGTCTTTTACTGAACCTGAATTTGCAAATAAAATTGCAGCCTTTGGTTGCTCTGTTGCTGCTGGATTTGGCATAATTTTAGGCTGTAAAATTATCCACCCCCAGGATTTTGTCTTGGACCCCTGCATCAGTGAATTCCACAGGCTGATTCCCTGCCATTTACAGTAAGGGGAGGGAGAGAGATGGGTTTGTCTTTCTTACAGGGAACCTCCCTGTTTCTAGCCTAAATTTGACCTTTAAAAACCTAGTCATACTCAAACTTGATAAGTACATTTTTCTGCTGGGAGCTAAGAGTCTTCAAATGAAGCCAAATGTAGAAGGCAGAGAGAGGGTAATGTGTAATGAGGTGGTCTTGATTTCTGAGCATGCACCGGCTCTTCAAAACTCAGAAACATTCTCCTAAATTCTTAAATGGGTTTTAATCTGTTGCTCTTGGCAGGGACCACTGCCTTTGGGTTGGGGTTGGAGAGAGCAGGCAATATTAGAAGTGGTTTCTTGGAGTGTTATGAGCTCCCTGTAGAGATGGTTGGAAGTTCACCACACGAAGAGCCGTGTGGATTCTGCATGGCAGTGCAGGAGGAGTGGAGGCAGGACCCAGGAGAGTTTTAGTGACTCATGGGGAAGGACAAGCACCAAGTGAAGAGCACTGGCCAGGTGGGGATGGAGGGAAGAATGTCCTGAGAACCTACAGGGAGCTTACCAAGTCTCTCTGGTGTGCACACAGCACGTGGTTTAAAATGCTGAAAATTGCAACTGGTCTGCTCTAGGTTAAAAAAAAGGAAAGCAAGGCAAAAAGACAGGTGAGCAGAGGAGCACCTCCAGATCTGAGCAGTTTCTAAGGTTTTCTTGGACTTGGTAATGCCTTGAGAATCCTGTTAAATTCTTAGGCAAGCAAGCAGTGATTAACTTTTCTGCAATTAAAAGTGTATATCTTGATTATCACCTCTTATTTAATTATCAGCTGCTTAGTTTTAGTTGCATGGCTGTCTCAAACAATAGGAAGCAATCAGACTGGAGGAGGCTGGAGCTTCACAAGCATCTAAACTCTCCCAGAGACTCATGCTCTGGGGAGTGTCAGCTCTTGCCCTCTGCCTTGTGCTTGGGCATATGTGAACCGAATTGGAGAACAGGGCTGTTAACACATATCCCCCCCTTTTTTCCTGCCCCAAATTTGTTAGAACCTTACATCAGCTGCTCTCTCTTATATACCTTTCCATTTGTAAAGGTACATAATACTTGCATTTTAAGAAGCTGCAGTATTCACCAGTATAACAAGAACTGGATGGTTTTCCCTGCTTTCAACAGCAGATACTTTCTAGGTAGTTTCAACAACATTTTTACTATGGCAGGTGAACTTTTTAAAGGAGATGTATCTGAATCTCTTAGACAGTATACTTGGTATTTTTGAAACTATGGGAAAGCTTGTAACCTTTCCCTTCTGCTTGAAAAGGAGAAGTTTTCTGTGATCCAGACCCTAAAAACATGTGCAGAGGTATGGCAAAGGGTTTCAGATCACTGCTTGCATGCTTAAGAGCCAAAACTGATGGTAAGAGAAGAGGGTTTGTACTGTACACCAAAAGAAAGGTATGAGGACACATGTTAGAAAACTGATTTAATGAGAGAATGGTGGTGGCCATTGTGGGGAGGGCTGTTGTTTCATCAAGGCAGGTTAGAATCAGTCTTCATTGCTTTTTTTTTTTTAAGAAAAGACAACAGAGGCATTTTAAACAAATATGAGTATCTGCAGAAAAAATAGGAGAATTCTTAAGAAACAATGGTGAGTGAACTCCAGTCCCCTTCAGAGGCTTCTCTTGCTGTGTCTTTCTCCCCTGACTTTGCCTGCCTCACCTCCCTACTCCCCGGGAGAAAATTTAGATGCTTTTGCTCAGAAGTGAAAGA
The DNA here is from genome assembly GCF_051311805.1 of Agelaius phoeniceus. NCBI lineage: Eukaryota > Metazoa > Chordata > Aves > Passeriformes > Icteridae > Agelaius > Agelaius phoeniceus. The sequence continues at coordinate 8,852,365 of NC_135273.1, read as the reverse complement.
CCATTTTTTTACTTACAGGATCAGGAGAACAATTTTCTCTCCCTTCCAGCACCCTTGACTCCATTTCTCTGGATGCAGAATTTTGGTTGTTGTTCCCCCCACCTTGTTGTTTTTTGTGTTGCAATAATCATTCTTTTTAATACATTTTTAATAAACAAGATTCGTTTGAGGAGACCGTGAAATGATGCTGCAGACAGCAGACAGAATGCCTTGTTCTTAAACACTTCCTCTTGTCATGTAGATAGTATTATCAGATAAAAGAATTGTTGCTTTCAGCATTGTATATTTTATTGTTGCACATGTGTGCACACACACCCATGCACAGTAATGCCCGTTCTATCAGAACAATGGGAATGCAGCAGCATTGAAATAAAAAACCAGTAATGTGGCTTTTGCAGGAGTTTTATATGCAGATCTTTTCCCGTGCAGCATAATATTCTATTTGAAGTGGAACTTAGCTCTTAGTTAACACTGAAAGTGATAAGTTGTCTAAAGCCCTGTTTAGACAGACAGAGCTTATTTGGCATCTGCATTAAGCTGTTTGACAAAATGTTTCGAATGTAATTAGTTCACATCAAAGGTACACCACCTTCGGTGGCGGGTAAGATGGATGAGAACTAAAGATACTGAGATCAGCATGACCTGACTGAAGGCCTTGCAATTTCAGGTTTTACTGTTTATTACTTTATAATGTTAAAAAAAAAAAAGGAAAGGAAGAAAAAGGAGCATACTAACACAAGATTGTTCTAATTTCTGTAGCAATTTTCAGAGCTCTTTCAGTGTCTCAATTGTACAAAGTTCTTCACTAGTCATGATCTTCTTATACCTCAAGAGAACATGGTGACCTCCAAGAAATACAATTTTTTAGTGTGACTAAACAGATGTGTGGAAATATGTTGGATTTGTAGCCTTATTTTAAAGTACATTTCTGAGAATACTTTCATAAAAATTATTCTTTTCCATATGCCATTCTCAATGACATTTTTTGGACCCATATTTGTCCAATTTACACATTAGAATTTTGGACAGTTTGGTCTGTAAAACCCGGCTTGACATCTAAAAGCTGAATTCTTGCTTGTTCTTGCATTGGTGCTACTAAACATTAGGGTGGCAAACATTAGGGTGGAAGTTACAAAATGTGAATGTTCTATGTGTATGCATTTGTTCCCTTACAATATCCCCACATTACCATTGTTCCTTTAGCACCTTTGTGCATATTTCATATCTAATTCTACTTAGGCTCCATCTGTATCAACAGCGATGGCAAAATAAGAAGGGTTTCCTACTCTAGGAGCCAGTAATCAACCCTTGTATTTAATAGCATGGGAATTAGAGAAGGATTGCTTCCTGTCCTTGCTTGCTGCACTCAAGTGGTTGTGGTGGTGTCAGCAGGAGTTAAATGCCCTGAATGTTGGGCTGAGTTTTCCAAAATGACAAGTGTTGCTGGACACCTGACTTGGGAAGCTCGCTTGAAAAGATGTGTTCAGCACTTTCTGAAGATAAACTGTATTTAATCACAGTTTAGGTTTAGGAATTACTGAGAACTAATAAAAGTGCCAGGCATCAGCTGAAGTGCAAGAGCTCAGCTGGTGCTTGGTAACTCCTGACTTGCAATCATGTCAATTGTGTATATAAGCCCTTTGTTTTAAGGGTGGTACTTCAAAGTACTTATTAAGGCCATCTTGGTATGAAGGTGCTCCACATAAGTTGCTAAGTAGACACTCTAGAAACCCTGTGTGTGAAAAAGAGTTGTTGTGTTGATTCTTTTTCTGGATCATGCTGCTCTTTGAAAAGCATGATTCACAGAAGGTGGGAGAAGACTTCGCCAGAGCTCCATGTAGCATTTGGCATTTTTCCTGAACAAGAAGTTTCTTTATGTGGTTTACTATGTATAATAAATGCTTAATTAGTATGATTTGAGGACTGATATGGTTAAATGGTTAGGAACAAGTGGTAGCAAAGTTCTATTTATGCTGTTCAAAAGAAAATAAAAGAGTATTTTGGTAGTCTACTGAGAGGTACTCTTACCCTCATTGCTATAAAATTAGCTCCTTTCTTAGCATGACTCCAACTGTGTTGAACCTACTGTAGAGCATTCATAAAAAGCAACAGCATTTTGGAAACATGCAGTATTTAAAATACTTGTTGCATGCAGTGATGATGAATGATTGACATTTGATATCTTATGCTCTTTTGGTTATCTAATCAGTGATAAAATTATTTGGTTTTCTAATGAGCTTAGAGATGCTGGGTTTTGAAATCTCTTCCTACCTGTTGGGATTTTTGTTTTGTGGGTTGGTTTGTTTGTTTGTTTTTTGTTTTTGTTTGTTTTTTTTTTTTTTTGTGAAATAAGAACTTCAAAAATATGGGGATATATTTGTGGGGATTTTATTAAAAAAAAAAAGAAAATGGAGTGGCACATTTAGGCTGGGAAAGAAGCTGTTTAAAACTTGTGAGAGACTCAGAAACTTTGAGTGGGAATGTGCCAACAAAAGTGGGATGGAGAAAATAACTGAGGGCTCACATCAGCCTTAGCCAGGTGTTGGTGTGGCATGAACACTGCCTGGCTCCATGTATGTTTATGGTTATATCTGCAAGATTAGAGATGTATATCCATTTGTACATGAAGGATAATCCAACTAATACTGAATTGAAGATTAACCCCATTTAGGTTTTGTCTTATTTTCCTTTCACAGCCTCTTTCCACATCCACACATGCACACACTTCTGTCTTTGAAATATTTTCCCAAACTCCTCCTACATAATTTTCTGTAGAAACTGGGAGCATAAATAAACATCTGTTTTAATCTCCTTAGCAGGTAAGTGAGAGAAACAATGGGAGGTTTTATAGCCAGCCCTTTGCCCCCGTGGGTAGGAAATGAGTCATTACCATGATGAAGAAAAACGAGGGACTTGAGCCATAAATTCATGCTAATCTCCCGTTGTCAGTCTCTCTGGCATGGTTAGTGACTCAGCATTATGTTTGCAAACGGGGTACCGTGCCCTTGGTGGCCTGTCAGATGCCAAATTGTTCTTCTCCATGTTCAAAGGTCTTTGGGTGGATAGGAGGGATGGGCTTCCTTCCCAGAATAAAGAGCCCAGGGACAGCCCCATTCCCACCGTGTCTGTCCCCAGCTGCTGCTCCCAGGTCACTTCTCACTGGGCGCCTCAATGGTCCTTCAGGTCTTGATGACACCCACCCAAAAACATGCAAGCAGACACTGCTGCTGTCTTCTGCTCTTTGGGAACATCCTTCTTCAACCACCCTTCTCTTCTCAACGTTTGCTCTGTGTTTTGCAGAAAAGATTAAAAAAAAAAAAAGAGAAAGGGAAAACAGGAAAGGGAGGTGATTCAGAGTTTCCCTTCACATATCTATACACACTTAAAAACAAGTAAATAATATACACCTCTATATACAGATATATCTGCATGTGTGTGTGCATATATATACAGATGTATCTGCATATATGTGTGCCTTTCCATGCTAATGTTCCCCAGTCTGTTAGGTGAGGATTTGGAAGGCAGCATTCCCACTCAGAGCGACTTGGTGTTAAATCCTGGACAGTGTTTCTCGGCACATCAACCAAGCCCATAATTCTGTGAAGGAATTATGCTGGTGATTCACCAGGCTGGGTTGTTGTCTGTGAACATTATGTCTATCTAGGCTTGAACACCTATGCAGCAGCACCCATTAAAAACTGATGCTGCCTCTAACTTGTAAACTTTTGCTCCAACCTCACCAAACTTTGAAAGATCCGTGTCTGTGTATGGGCAGACAGGAACATTGTGTTACCATAAAAAAAGTCCCTGGAGTTTTTGGTATCTCAGCTCTTGCATGCAGTCAGAGTAGAGGCCTGGAGCAGCAGCAGTGCTCAAGGTCCCTCTTTGGGATTTCCAGAGCAGGAGAGCTAATGCCTTCTAACCTTCTCATAAGTCTAAACATGACTTCTGCTGACAGGGAATGAGCATCCTGTAGCTTCAAGTCTAGTCATCAACATTTTGTCTACGTTGACTAGAAAGGGGCTGGTGTTGCCATAAATTAGCAAGATGATACATAAGAACTCCTGTCCTTGCTGTCTGCAACAAAGCAGAATAAAATATTCAAAACTCACAGTGCTGCTTGCAGCACTGAGGCAAGTCACATGCAGTCAGCTGGTGTGTCTGCTGTTTATTTTCATGCGGAATAAAAAATAGTTTATAAATTGTAACTTCTCCCTTTTCTGGCTACTAGGTCTAAGCACAAGTATGTCAGGCTTTTTCTGCAAGTAGCAATCTCCTAGGATGTGAAACATTGTTAATTTATCTTAAATAATTCAATAGAATGTCAATATTCCACAACTCCCTCTACTTAGAGTGACAGGTGTGTTCAAATTAGTAGCCCTGAAGAATAAAGAATATTCAGGACATGCTTTTATCTCAGGAAAGACAGAACTCAGTGCAGCTGCATAAGTTTTTAAAGTAGCAGTGTGAACACCAGCCTGCTGCCTGGATGACAAGTAATTCAAGCACAAACATTGTTGCTTTTGGAAAAGAAGTGGTATATATGTTTTGTACCCAATTAGTAATCAGTGGGTGCTCTCTGTATGTGAATTATATTTTGTATTTTACATACACATGCAGGATATACAACATAATGTGTGAGTGGGTGTTGCGAAATACTGCAAAATATTTCATATTTCCATGCTAATTCTCTCAAAAACAAAAGGTTTTCTTAAGGCAGATCATGTGATGAGTTGAGGCAGCTAGACTTGTTGCTCAATGTATTTTCTCTGTGACAAGTTGGAGATCTGTTAATTGGTAAAAATAGCCCTGACACCATGCTTGGAACTCCTGGGGAAGAAAATGTATTTTCTCTGTGACAAGTTGGAGATCTATTAATTGGTAAAAATAGCCCTGACACCATGCTTGGAACTCCTGGGGAAGAAGTTGTTCTCTTTTCCAGGTTACGATCATCATAATTTGAGCAGCAATCACAGAAGTTATAGTGGAGTGAGACATTCTCCATTTTCCTTTCCATTGCTCTGACAAAACAGGATTCCTTGCCATAGCGTATTTTTTTCTGTATTATCAAATTCATTTTTCCGTGTCTGAAGAAATAGAGGTGAGGGCATTTCTTTTGGAATTCCTTTGGAAAACTGTTGCAGTTCAATGGTATTTTCTTGATACTTTAAAACTGTCACTTAAATCTCCTGCTCCTTTGTGTAACCCCTCTCCACTCAGGTGCTCACATCCTTTTGATATTAGCAGGGATGAATTGATTAATTTGGGCACAGGAAGGAGGCAAGGCAGGGCTGCCCTTTGTTTAACCCAGTGGTGCCAGCTAGTCTGGGTCAGAATCATGACTAAACTCCAGCTGAGACATTTCTGTGGCTGATCAAGATGTTAGGGCAACACCCAGAAAAATAGCCCAGGCTAGCGTGGCAGTGTTGTTTTAAGACTTAAAGTGCACATGCTGTTTTCATCTCAAACATGTAACTTGCCTGTTCTGCAGTGGGGAGTCAGGCTGAAGGACCCTTCTCCTCCTCCTCAGCCTTGTAGAGCTTTCCTGCAAACACACCAGTGCATTTTAGTGTGGTGCGTGTGTTCACCCACAGTTCCTGGGAAGGTGGCAGGGAAAGTAGCCATGTGAGCAGGTGTAGCCCTTTCCTTCCTAGATCCCATGCCTCCTGGGGTGCCCATGCCTTTGTCTTCCTTGCAGATGTACAGGTCAGTGGCCCAGGAGGAGTGTAAAGAGACAGAGGGAGGTGATGCTTCTCCTCTGCTAAGCCCTGGTGACATCTGGGATGCCGGGCCCAGTGCTACAAAAGAGGCATGAACTTAATGAAGTGAGTTCACCAAAGGGCCCTAAAGATGATTAAGGGACTGGAGACCCTCCATATAAGGGAAGGTTGTGGGAGCTGTGACTGCTCAGCCTGGAGAAGAGGCCAGAGAAATCTTGTCATTGTGTATAAAAGTACCTGGTGGGGGAGTAAAAATGATGGAGCCAATCCTTTCTTGGTGATGCCTGGTGACAGAACAGCAGGCAATGGGCACAGACTGGAATACAGGAAATTCTATTTCAGTGTAAGAAACAGTAGGCTTTTCTACTGATCAAACACTGGAACAGGTTGCCCAGAGAGACTGTGGCATTTCCATCCTTGGAGGTGGTAAAACCTGACTGGACAGCCCTGAGCAACCTGCTGTAGCAGACCCTGCTCTGAGCAGGGCAGTTGCACGAGACCAGAGGTCCCTCCAGCCCCAGCTGTTCTGTGATGCTGTAATCCTTCAAGCTGTTTGTAATTGTTGACCTTGTGATGGTCAATACTAAGGCAACGGTCATGTCCCCCTTCAAACTAACAGTCCTAATTTGTTTATGCTTCCAACCCGCTATTATATTAAGCCACAGTACAACTGACCCCCTGAGAAGAGGTAACTGAAGCTTTTGTTGAAGAATGTTCACTGGTTGGCTCCACGCCCCTGTCTTCCAAGCTTAGAGGAAAAAAAGGGGCCACTAGTTTATTTATCTTGACTTAATATCTTCCTGTATTTGGTTGACCTTAATTCTCAATTTTCTAATGAAGCTTGAAGACGCTCATGAGCTGAATTTATTAATGCTTTCCTTTGTTGTGAAATGATTTACTTTTGTTTAGCCCTTATCACTTGCCCTTTGGAGTTCATGTGTGTTCCTAAGGAGGAACAATGAATGGATGTTTCCTGCTCGAGGTGTGTGCATGCATTTCTCCAAAATCTGAGTGTGGAAATGAAGCAAAGCTGTTAACCCAGAATATCCTCTCCTGCCTAGCACAGGTATTCTTTGTGCATTTTGACAACTTTTAAGGAGTTCAGCCAATATCCTACATTTACTGGGTTAGCTGTGTGCTTCCTGCCTCATCAGCCCATGAGCTGGTGGCAGTTCTCATTGCTCAAAGGAATTGGTGCTTGAGATCCTGTTTCAGATTTTTGAGTTCCCTTTTTTCTTTCTTAATTGTTCAATCCTATTAATATTCAAAAATGAATCCAATTATTATTTGGCTTCATTCCTAATTGAGTTTTGACTCCTTGCAGTGCTGTTCCGAAATGTAGTCATTTTTACAGCATGAAAGCAGGGAATGTCTTGTTATTTTGATGGACTGTTTTTGATGAAACATGGCTTAAATCTATTCCTGCCACAGATGTACTTTTCAACCTGGTACTTTTTTTAATATTCTGACTTTGATTTCAATGCTGCAGAATTCATACAGTGCAGAAATCTCTGGAGGATTTGGGGACTGGACTAGATTATTTGCCAACCTAAGAGTTTGTTTGGAAAACTTGCTGTTAGTGACAGGTGTTCCTTTATGAGGAATCTGAAGGACTCTTATATGAGAATACAGAGGATTCCAGAACAACCTGGAAGAGCCCCTCATAGTTTCTGGAGTTACCCTCTGTTTTAATTAATGATATTGGAATTTGTTCATGAATATCCCTGTTGTTATCAATTTAGCGTCCTAACCTGAATGATGGTTTTAATGTGGCTTTTTCTGCCTCCATTCCATATGTACATGTGCATTTTGTTGGTATGTGAGAAGCTTTAGCCCTTAATCAAAATCAGTGGGAGAATATTACTTGTAGGTATTTGGGTGGGAGGTTTTTGTGGATGATGTGACAGTGGAGGTCATTCTGTGCATCACAGAATAATTTCCTTTGGAAGAAACCTCTGGCCCTGTGTCCCACACTCATGGCTATGCTTTTAAAAGTGCTAGTTTTCATTTAGGGAGGGGGTTGCTGGCATGGAGCTGACATGCTCAGACCTACTGCTGGCTTTAGCCCACTGAGATGGTCCCACAATAATTTCCTAAGGTCTTGTACCTGGCCCACCTCTAGTTACTTGTGAGAGTGAGGCTGTTCCAACAGGAACTATGAAGATGAAGCTCATTTCACGCTGGCTTCTCAAAAGCTTTCAGGAGGTGGTGACTTCATGAGCATGGCTGATAAACAAACGTGGCTTTTATAAAAATAGACTGATGGTCTGGCAGGAATTCCAGTCTGTCCAAATGGATCTGCTCTTGCCAAGCAGTGTGGTCGCCACTGCATGAAAAGGGTGCGCCCCTGCTCCCTCTCAGCCTTCACATTTCCCTGCTTCTTCCCAATCAGATGGTAAATATGTCTCTGCACATAGCATTAAGGTTGGTAAATCAGTTGTGCAAATACTGCCAAGTAAGTAAATACAGTAGAAAATGGAACATTCACTCCTTTTGTTTAGTTATCAATACAGATTTAAAGGCAAGTCACTTTAAGTAATTGTGTTTAGGTCATTAAACATGGTTTAATAATGACAATAGTAGGGTGTGTCCTGAGACAGGAGGCAAAGCAGTACACCTCTAATAGCCTTAGAGTGGGTTATTTCTGATAACAAACCTATCTCGTTGGGATTAGTTCAGAGCAGGGCAGTTTGATGAACACCCACTTTTGGACAAATCCCGAATGTTCTTACTGCCTTGCTACTTGTAAATTGAGCCCATGTAAAATGTAAAGTTCTTTTCAGCACTATCTCTGTTTACCAAGTTAAACATTGAATAGAATCTCTCTTGACATAAAGACCATGCAATGTATGACTAGAAAAAAAGAAGATTCCCTGCACCACAGGGTTTAAAGTTCCTATCCATATTACACGGTGTTTTTTCCAGTCCATGTCAGCAGTGAATATTCCTCATTCTGCATGTTGGATCAAGAGTACTGTTGGATGAAGCAAAGTGTACAAAATTATAGTGGTAAGCAAGTGAATCTTTCAAGGCTAATTAAAAAAAAAAAAAATACGGCTGTTTTCTAAACTTCTCGGATTTTTAATCTTCGAAACCAGTCTCCACAGAGATGGATTAGTGAGGAGAGAACAGATGAAGCAATCAAAGGTGCCAGATAAATGCAATTTATCATGTTTCCACAATTTATCGCCTAATTATCCGCCTCATTGTGTGTGTATATGCGTCTATATGTGTATATATAATGTGTATGAGTATTAAATGTGTTTATGGAATGATCCTGCTCCTGGATTTTCCACAGCATGTTCTATAAACTGCTGGGGGTGGCATGCTTGCCTTTTTTTTTTTTTAATAAGTGCAGTATGTGAAATCTCACCAGACATAGCTAAACCACAGCACATTGCTGACATACCAGCTACTTTATAGACGACATGACTTATATGGAATTAACAGATCCAATCCAAGTCTCTTAAACTCATACAATGAAATCTCATAAACCTGGTAAAATGTGTCATTCTTTTAAATCATGAAATAGATTTTGAATACAGCCCATAATTTCCAGAACATGAATTTTTGCGTGATTCTTTCCTCTCACGTTATTACAGCTGGTTTTGTTGCTGAACAGGTTAAGACTTTAATCCACCACCTCAGCTATGTGGCTTTCCTGGTTGAGATGGCTCTTCATAAGCCAGGATACAAAGTTCAGCACTTACTGGGCCCACTCCTAATCCTTTAGTCATACAATGACTTTTCCATTTTTCAGGTCCAATAATATAACTATGACCTCACTTCTACATAGCACTTCAACACCTGCCTTTTCTGTGTTGGACTGTGGTTTACATGTTTCAAGAGGACCTTTTATGAATTTGTGAATCTTTGCAGGCAAATAACTTATTAAAGCTCCGTTTCTGTTAAGAAGCAGCATATAAACCTAAGATTTTTTCTTTCCCCCTGCTTATCCTATTCTTGTACGTGTTCTATACAGGCCTCACATACCTTCAGGCATGCTGTCATTTCTACCCAAGGCCTATTTAAAACTTCATGTTTGGCAGAGTAGTACAGGCAAAGTTGTTTCCACATGGAAACAATCTCTTGTGTCTTGTTTTTAACCCATCCAGGTCTCTCAGGGAGTAGTCAGGTGAGATTGGAGCATCTCATGGTGTCTGTAGATAGCTCAGTGAGGATGGGACTTAGGTGCCCATCTTGGAGGGAGGTCCACCCCAGCTGTCATGGGCAGTGGCATAACCCAAGGGGGGAGATGCATCACACCTGACTCTTTGAAATGAGTAACAGAGCTGTGTCTTACCTCAAAGGGGTGAGATGCACTTGCAAATAGGAGTACATGCTTGTGTTGTGCTAAAGCAGAAGGGTTTCTTGAATCCAGTACTAATATCGCTTTTCCAGTGAAGGACAACAGGGGAACATTTAGTTCACACCAGACTTATTTTTCTTTTGCAAAGGACAAGTTCTGATTTATTGTTTTATTTAATTTTAATCCCTAAAATAATTCTTCTTAAGAGGAGAGAGAAGAAGGGATGAATGAAGGTGTCAGTGGCATCGCAGCCTCTTCATCCTCTCTCCAATCTCCAGCCACCCTCTGCCTGACAGGCTCTTCACTCAGCCCCTCGGGTCCAGGCTCTGGTGTCATTCTTTCACCTCTCAAGAAAACAAAGTTTGCAGGGAGATAATACTAGATTTAACATGATCTACAGGATTGGGGTCAAGGGTGATGACAAGGGCCTTCAATCAGTAGATGCTCGTTTGAGCGTGTCATCACTGCCGGTGGCTTTCAGATCAGGCTTCTGCTTACAACGAGCTGAAGTGACAGGTGAGGAAACCTGCTCCTCACAGCAGGCAGGAAAAAGCTGTTGGGCACTTGTGGCCAGGAAAGGACAAACATGGCTTGAAAATAGGAGTGAGTTGGTAGCTAGCTGGGAGAGGGAGAGGAGATGTTTTGATTTCTTCTTGCCAGTGAACACAGCTTGTTTGTGGATATGGCTGGGATGACCCCCCTGGTTCTTTTTGGAGATACATTTCCAGCTTAGAAGGAGATGAGAAAACCAGCAGTGATGACAGCAAGCAGCAGCACAGCCAGACTGGACAGTGCAACATGAGTCCGGAGCCCAGCCCAGTCCCTGTGTAGGATGTTGGTGCAGATGTCCCTGGCCAGCACATGGGTGCATGGTGCACACAGCTGTGCTTAAACAGCAACATGTCCCCAGGGCTTGTGGAAACCCCAGGGCCACCCTGGAGACAGCCAGATAGGAAATAATAGCAATAAAAGGACTTTTCTGCCTTGTGTAGATTAAGACTTGTTGCTGTCCACAGCAGGCCTGGATAAGAAGGTTTGGTTTGGATTAGGGAGAAGAGGGATTTTAGGTGACAGTGACAGAAGATGGAAACTGACTTCTCCCCAGAGCAGTGACTGAGCAATACTGTCACAGTGGGCTGGACATGCTTGAGTGAGCGTGGTACAAAACTTCTGCCGTCTGCTCTGCTTGGGAAGGTAATGGCATTTTCCAGCAGGTAAATTCCTCTGTAATCTAATTCCTCTCTTTGTTATGACTGGAGAACTGCAACTTCAGCTGAGCAAGAAATTTAGATAATTGATCCCAGTGTATAAGCCAAAGAAAGGGAAGAAAAGCAGAGGTGAATAAAGAAGACTAAAGAAAATAACAGCAGCTGATATAATGTTGTTTCTGATTTCTGTGTTTTAAGAGGGAAGCAATTTTCCATCTGGAAATGGAAATGTTGCAAGTTGGAAAGGATTGTCTTGAGTATTAAAACAGCAGACTGCAAATCAAGGAGGTTGTTGCCCTTTTTGACTTCGGGTGTGTCACTTAACCTTGTACTTTCAGTAATAGAAATGGTTGGTCTCTGTGCAGCTGCGGTGCAAAAGTAGCCTCCATTATCTAAAAATACAAGTGGAAGACCCCTATAGATTATTCTTAATCATACAACCACCAAATTCTATGTAACAGCCTGTTGCCGGTCCACTCTCAGAGCTAGCTTTGGTCAAGTGTTAAATCCACTACAAAAGAAATTAGTCAGCTGCAAGTAGGACACTGTGAGTTTTGTGAAGAAAACTGTTTGGTTTGTACAAGGAGTCTTTTTTGACCTTTTTTTAGCTGGGTGGTAAAGGCAAGGGGAAAAATAATAAATCCCTTGGTTTGTTTGTGTGTCACTAAGTGACTCCAGTGATTTTCCACGCTGCATTAGCAGATCAGTGATGGCCAAGGTGCAGCCAGCCCTCTCTGTGTCCCTTTTGGTGCCACCACAACGCCGTTGGAAGCATTTCCACGCGGCGGCTGCGCCCCGCGACCGCCAAGCGCTCGGTGCCCTCCTTCCTTCCGCTTGCCCCCATTGATGCTGCCTGCTGACGGGCAGAGAGGAAGGCAGGAGTTTGGCCAGGCACAAAGCGAAATAGGAGGGGGAGGGAACTTGACAAAAACGCCAGCCTCAGCCGTCGCTGTGCCAAGAGCAGGCGGAGAATGGGAGCCACGACCAGGGTGGTCAAGGAACGGAGCTGGCTGGCGATGGGTCAGCTGCAAATCACAGCAATCTCCAGGCAGCTCAGCCAAGAGGAGTTTGTGTTTGTGCTGGTTGTGTGGCTCTACATACCAGAAGTGTGGCTGTCCTTTTCTCTTGGGATAATGACTAGGTGGAGCAGCTCAAATATGTGCATGATATTCTTGGTGTTCCCAGCCAGGAAAAACAAAGCCCTGGAGAAGTGTGCTTGGTCGTAGGATTCTTTGCCTGGTTTTATTACGGTGGTATGAACTGCTGACAGGTGTGTGAGGTGCTCCAGGTAGCTGACAGCGTGGGGTTGGCACCCCAGAGAGAAAGCCATGGATTGCACTGGGGAATCAGGGTGTTTAATGAAATGGGTGGAAGTTGATGAGGACTCTTGGACAAGTGATGATGGAAACTTTTGTTACCCTTTGTCCCATCTTATTCAGTGATGGTGGTGGTGGAAGATGGTGGTAGCAAGTGTGAAACATCAATATTAAGGTGTGTTGTTGTCACACCTGCAGATGGGATAATAATTATCTGTGTGGTTTGCAACCCAGTTTCCATGAATTACATTTCTGAGCAGTACAATGGATACCCCCTGTTCTTCAATTGCCGTCTGAAACATGATATATTTTCCATGAACTCCCACGTAAATGGTTTTTTTTGGTGACAGATTGCATGTTAAAGCACTGGAAGATGAAAGCACCAAATATTTGCTTTAGAAAAACACAGTGAAAGATTCTCTCATCCTCCTTACTCAAACTGTATCAGCCAGAATTCCATTAACAAAAATGACTCTCTGTAGTTAAACTTATTGGCACCCCCTGGGCATCATTAAGGCTCCTTCTTTCCCCCTGTGTCTTTTCCAGGGGAAGAGGCATGGAGGGAAGCTAATGTAGGACAGTCATGGCTTGTGCTTGAATCCTACTTAATATGGTGGGATGAATCTCCTCAGCAGAGCACAAGCAGAGCAGAAAAGCAGCCCCTTCCTGACCCCCCAGCTACTTGAGTTAGGGGCGTCAGAGAGTCAAAAGTGGCTTCAATAATTAAAAGGCATCTTGGAATTATGCTGCACCAACTGTCTGCATGACCTTGGACCAGAGCCCACCTCACTCCAGGCCTCAGTTCTCCTACCCAGGCAAGAGAATTAAGTAATGCTCGTGAATATCACACTGTTGCCAAAAATAAACTATATCATTGGCCACACAGAGTGTGACTAATTTTAAACCTACTGTAAATTTGCTCCATGATCTCCGAGGAGAATGGTCAGCCCTGGTGAGGCACTCTGATGTGCTTTAAGAAACAGGAATATGGGGTACTTGTGACATCCCACATCTGAAAATACATCCCACCAGTAGCTGGATATTGACAGGAAATTAAGTTGTTCAAAAGTAGCACATCTTCCATTTTGCTCCTGCTTTCTGTAGGGCCTCATCACCCAAGCCAAAAGCCATCCTGCCAGGGATGCATGGCTTGGATTGACAACCTCCTGATACCTTTCTGCACTTTTGTTTTCATCTGCCTGGTTCATTCAGACCTTGCCTCAAAACCAGATACTGGATTCTGGAAAATCAGTGTCTGGTTCGACTTGGCAAGAGGTGGGTGCTTTGGAACTGGCATCTTGAGGATGTGAGTGGGAGCCTGAGGAAGGCTTCCTTGTGCAGGAAAGGACCTCCTGCTCCTCCCTGCATGGTCCATCCCTGCATACCTGGGCTTCCAGGCCAGCGATGGTGAGTCATTTGCAGATATCCACACCCACATCCAAAACCATGAGGGGGTGTGTCTGGCATGTTGGATAAAATAATATGTAGAAGATTTTAACCAGTATTTTCTGCATTTTAAAATTCAAAACTTGATATACAATATGCAGCACTTTGCAAAGTGAATGGTGAGTGTGAGCATCTGTTTGTCCTCTAGTACATGTGTATACACAAATGTGTAGCTTGTGCATTGCCAAAGGAAAGGAGGAAAAAACCCAGAATATAGAGGCTTTGCATCTACTCCATATACATGGTTGCTGATAAAAGTACTTACTGCTCCTCTCACAAATAATCACTTTTTCAGCTCAGCTCACAGCATGTTAGTTGCTGTGGAGATGACCACAAAAAATTGTAAGTTTTTTTACCCTAAAAAACTATTAATTTGGTTTTGAGGCTTGTGTGCTGTCTTTATAATATGGCAAATTTCATTTCTGCAGACAGGACAATCAGTCTTCAAGCCCAAGGACTTGCTTAGAGAGAATTTTAGCTGCTGTCCTAAGGTTATAAGTTTGTGGAGATACTTACAACAAATTAAAAAATGTTGCTGGAGCAGTTACTATTGAACATTTTTAATAATCAGATATTGTTTGGTTTTACTTTCTGATGGACAGAGGGATCCTGGATGCATTTTCCTGCATTATGTTGGGGGATCAGTGGGACTGTGTGCATGGAGCAGTCCTCTCAGAATAATTCCTGTTTCTACCCTGGCACTAGAATAAGCTCTGAGCTTCAGTGAAAAACTTGTGCAGTGTTGTACAGTGATCTCCTGGCACTCATAGATCTTGCATTTAAGTACATGTTAGGGTTGGAATTGAAACTTGGGTTTGAGTGTAGTATTGGTACAAAGTTTTGGTAGGGAAAAGGTTTTTCTTTCCTTCCACTCAGTAACACTTTTGTCATTGAGCATCTTGAATTAGTTTGTAGAAGAGGCTGTAAGTGTTAAAGTTCCTTCATGTCCTAGAACTAAGGTAGTGGCAGAGTTGGGGCATAGAAACACTGTCCTGGTAGGTCTCAGCTTATCATTCTGAATAGCTACTGACCGTATTTTTCTATGCATAATTATTTAATTTCAATTGAGTTCTTGGGTTAGTGTCGTCTTAGGCAGCTATTGGCTTATGGCTCTTTAGTTTAAGTGGGTCCAATACCTGTGTTTGAAAGGTGTTTGTGCTTAAATCCTTTCAGGGTGGTGGAAATTATAAATGGGAATAGTTGTCATCTTGCTTAATGGTAGTTTTTCTCTGAATAGTGGGACTATCTGCTGGGTTAACTTCATCAGAGTGAGCTACAGAGGTCACTTCCTGCTCTGCAGATCAGTAGATGAGTTGGAGAATTTCTTCATCACTTCTGTCCACAATTCCATTGTCTGGGGAAAGAGCTTTGCTTAATGATTTGATTCTGGCTTTTTTGGGATGGTTCATTCAGTTTGGGATTTTTTTGAGGTGGGTTTTATGCTTAGGTTTCTTTTTTTAAAATTTAACTTCTGGTGGGCAAGGCCTGTGACTGGGGAGGTGCCCCTTTGCTGGAAGCTGCAGGGTCCTGTGAGAAGCCAACATCACACCAGTGACAACCTTGTCCCTCTGTGCCTCAAGTTATGGCCACAAGTGGGAGGAGGGATGGAGAAGACAGTGAGGGGAGAAAGAAAGTTCTGCATGTACTGGGGGGGGGTAGATGCTAAAATTGGATGAGACCTCCCAGTTCTCTTACCAGCTTCTGGTGAGCATGCTGAGAGTCCAGCTCTGTCTCTACAACCGTGGTTTTTTTAGACCAGGATCATTGACATCTCCGTTGCAACCCTCCTGGCAAGTCCAAGGATGAATTAAACCTGTATTTACATTCTGGAAAGCAAGCTGTGGCAGTCTGGAGTATTTTTCTTCAGACTTCTTATATTTCTGCATCAGCTTTGATTGTCAGTTTTCCTGCACACATCCATCTGGGCTGAGTCAGGATGTCATCTGTGCAGCTATTCTGGGATGCTGGGGCTGCTGTGATGGTGAAAGAAAACTCCCCTGCTGGTAGTGCCCAGCCAGCGTGAAGGTGCCAAGAGAGCAAAAATAAAAGGAGCCAAGCCTGGACTGTGTCTTGGCTTTGCCTGTGTGGCCACAAGAGACATGCACAGCAAGGAGAGAAACCACTGTTAGCAGAGTCTGGGCTGGAGGAATGCTTCCCAGAAGTGCTTTCCTTGGAGAGCTCCCTGACTGGGCATGGGCTGGCTGTGGCATCTTCCTCCAGCTTTAGGTGATATATCTGCTTCTGGATTAGCTCCTCATGTTGAGAAAACATTCATCATCCAATCAGGGCCATGGTTTAAGTTGTTCACATGGCTTGTCCTCAGTCACAGTGGTGAGAAATGGCATGGCATGAGGAAAGAGGTATGGAGGGGGCAAAGAGCTGATTGAGTCCATCTTCATTAAAGTGGAGCCTGGTATTGCAGTGCTTGGGAGCTGCTGTGTTGGTCCTGCATGGAGCAGTCACAATGTGGGTGAAAATTGTGTCTGCTTTCTATTAGACCAGCCCAGGACAGAAGCACGAGGGGGAGTCCATGTGTCTGGGACCCTGAGCCCATCCTGCTCTGCAGTGCCAGTGGATGTCACCCCAGCTCACGTGTGACTGCCTGCTCCCTTATTCCAACAACTGTCTCTGTATCTGAGATGCAGAGGTGGCAAATTAGTCCCAAAAATGGCCATTTGGGGTCAGATGATGTTCTTCCAATAGTTTTAAGCCACCACCATTTATTGTTTGTCTTGGATAAATAACAAGGCCCAGAGGATTTGCTGGTTGAAGGTCCATGCTGCAGCCCAGTGCCTGTAGTTGACATAGTAGCTCTTGCTGCATATTTGTAGGATGGTCTTGTGGGGAGCACTAAGCTGTGTGGTTAAAAATCTACTGGGCTAACTTACAGAAAGCCCAAATGGTTGGCAGTTTCCAGCCAGGAAGGATAGATAATCTTGTAATTTGCAGACACCACAGGAAGTACAAACCATGAGTTTCAGGGCCTTGACCCAGGAGCTGGCACTGGAACTGCCTGCCCTGGCCCTCCGTCAAGCAGGAGAGAATGTGGAGCAGGGTGGGTGCTAACTCTGGTGGTGACCTTAAACCACTGTCAGTGCGTTGGGGAGCAGAGCACTGCAGTTCACACATGGGCACATGCTGTCTTCTGCCATCCCGATGAAGGTGTCAGCTGCCAGGAAAGGGGTAGAAGTGACAACCTCTTAAATCAACCCAGTGTGAATTGTTGGAGGTATTGAGTTAGAGCTGATGTTCTCTGCTCTACAGGGTGTTTAATTAATATTGAATTGCTTGGTGGAAGCACTGATGCTTTCAAGAAATCTAACAGAATCTTTTTCTCTCTTTTTCCCCATACTAGTAAATGGAGGCGATGCTTTGTAGAGGTACCCACCACACTCTGAATTCAGGCTCCTCTGCAACAGAGAAGTGATTTAAAAAAGGTTATTTAAAAGGAAAAAAAAAAGCCACATATCAAGCAGTCTTGGCCTTAACTCTGGATTTGCCAGCTGCAAAGCAGAAAGAC
This sequence comes from Agelaius phoeniceus, assembly GCF_051311805.1. Classification (NCBI taxonomy): domain Eukaryota; kingdom Metazoa; phylum Chordata; class Aves; order Passeriformes; family Icteridae; genus Agelaius; species Agelaius phoeniceus. The sequence continues at coordinate 8,834,846 of NC_135273.1, read as the reverse complement.
ATCTTAACATTTTGCAGTTGTAAAATTATGGGGAAGTAATCTTAAACCTGCATTCATTTTCTGTTGCCTGTTCTATCTCTTTAAGACCCCTGGTTTTCAAACTTGCAGTTTGCCTTTATAAAACAGAGTTGCTCTTCTCATGTGAATTCCCCCAGTAACTGGGACAAAGAAAGGCACAAAAGGTTCAGGGGAGTGAGATAGTGCAGTTGCTTCTGGATGGAGCATTTTCCAAAGTTTGCCCTTTAGATGGCAGCTGGAGGGGGTTTCGGGGCTGGTGCCCCTGTTTGGGACTGAGGCAGCCATGGGGCTCTGTCCTTTGCCAGCCAAAAAACACCAAAGTACTCACTGAACCTGGAAACTCTCTGTGGAGCCTCCATGATTCTGGGGCAGGCAGCAAAGGTTGGAGCAGCTGCTCAGGGGTGTGTGGATGCTGGCAGGGCAGTGAGGGGGCTGCTGTGGTGTCACTGTGAGCACGCTGAGTCTCTTGTTTTCCAGAGTGAGGGATGTGGAGGGGCTCAGCAACCACAGGCTGAGCATGCTCCATCTCTTCAGCAGCAGCCATAGAGAAAGAAGCTTGCAGGAGCAGTTCATCTGAATTTTAGTGTGAGGGTATGGCACAGCCTTGGTCACCCAGTTAGTGTGTCCCTCCAGGTGACAACACATGTGCCTGTAGTCCAGGCAGTGGCTGTTGCCTCCTGAGCTTGTTCTTGTGAGGGACATCATCCTCACACATTCACCTCTGCTCGTTCCTTGCCTTGCAGCCCACCAGCTGACTTGTCTCTCCCAATGCCATTTTCCCAGTAACACCTGAAGAGACAGTTTTTTAATTTTTATGTCTATAAAAATTAAAAAACAATTTTTAAATTTTATGTCTATTTTTGTCATCCAAGCCAGGGGTATGCCAATCACCATTGATGGGAGACAGAGTTGCTAATTGTGGGGGACCAAATTAGTGCACTCGTGTATGGCTGTTGGTTCACCTTTGCCAGCCAGCAGCTACCTCTACCAATATATTGGTTATAGAAACCTGACTGATTACTTGGTAAGGAGAATTCCTGTTATTAGCAGAAGTTTTTCACAGGCAGGATTCCCCTCTCCTTTTTATGAAAAATTATATTTACAAAGCCCATTCAAGGAAGAGGAATTTGGTTTTCAACTCCCCCCTGCAGTATTTGAAATCTGTAAGGTCTGCAAACCTGTAAAAAATGGGGATTGAATACAAGGAGAAGTGAAAATAAGTTGGTTTGTACTGCATGAACTGCAGAGCTTAAACTAAGCAGGAGAAAAATACTTCTTCTGATATGATTTGTGATAGTAATACAGGCCAGGTCTGCTCTGAAGAGTTTTGCCAACACAGCTACATTGGTCAAGGATATTGATGAAGTGTGTGTTTGGTTTGGGGTTTTTTTCCACACTGCTGTAGCTGTTCAGGCAAAATCCCTGGTGATTCCGTAAATGCAATTATGCCAGCAAAACTGCGCTTTTGATGATATGGTTGATTTTGCTCACTGGAGGGCAAAATGTTGTGAAGCCATGCTGGCTAAAGCTTGCTTTCTCCAGTTTAAATTGTGTGTGCTCCAAGGGTAGAGCTTGACAAGCTTTTCTTTCAGTGCCCATGCCAGCTTCAGCAGTCACCCCCCCATGCAGATTGTCTCTGGGATATGGTTTTGCACTCTGGCTGATACAGCATCAGGCTGAAGCAGCTGAAGGGAATGGCCTCAACGTGACTCTGCTGCATTTCTCCCTCCCCAGTGCTGGTGTTGCTGACTCCTGTTAGCTAACTCAGAAAGCTGTAGTGACAGATAACTCGGCAGAGGAGGGCTTATTTTTTTTCTTCTTTATCTTTTTTGCATTTTTTTTTCCAGTGTGTGGATTTAGCTTCCCAAACTGTTTCACTGTGGTGTGAACCGTAGAGATGGGCAGACCTGGGCTGTTGCCCATGGTTGGACCCACTCAAGTGGGTTATAAACCATGCTCTCATCTCTGATTTGAGACCAAATCAGAGAAGGGCTCTGAGTGTATATATATATATATATAATATATACTATATATAATAATAGCCACTCTTGAAGCACTCAGGCTGATGGCCCTGGCTGGGGTCAGTCCCACTGTCCAGCTCACTGTGTGTGCTGGCCACCAGCTGCACAGCCAAGATGCAGGCGAGGAGGGCAAGACACGGGAGAGCAGCCGGGATCGCCTGACCTGGCGCGGCTGCCGGGGAAACATGAGCTGAGTTATGGTTTTAGAGTACTTAACTCACTGGCAGGGTGCTGCTGGAGCAGGTCTATACTGGGAATGTCTCGCACCACAGTCTAGGAATGCTGGATTAGCCTTAATAGTCTCCATAGTGCAGATGGAGCTTGTGCCGTTGGAGCTGCATTTTTGTGGTTTCACACAGCCCATCTCAGAGCGAGACAGTGCACAAAAGCGTGTCTTTGCAGGTGGAAGGATTTCTACCAGATCAGCTGTAGGAAGAGTCATTCCTAGGTATTTTCTTTGTGGATATTTGAGCCTTCTGTGGGGCCCCATAGCATGGGAGTCTTTTACGTAAATAGAAGGACACAGGGCTTTGCGTTGAGGACTGTATTACAGGGTAAAGGTCTGCAACTGATTGAAATCAACAGCCTCCTCTTAAATCCCCATCTGTAAAAAAATAAAAGATTTTCTTGTGCTCACACCGAGGAAGCAGAATGTGAAGCCCAGAAGCTAAATAGACCAAATATCAAGAATTGTTGACAAAATCTCAGGCTGGGGGCAACTCTGCCATGTATAGTATAAGCCTAATCTCTTTATATGCTAGGATTTTTAAATTTAATTTCTTTTTTCCAGGGTTTCTAATTGTTTTTAAATTCAGCCTGTTAGTGAAGGCACATGGAAACGAAGTTTTTCTCCTTTTTGATAGCCTCAAGTATTTGAATACCTTCTTCTGTGAAATGCAAAGAGGAATACTTTACTTCGTGTTCTGCCTGGTGTTGACTTAAAAAAAGTGAGCAAAATGCTGCCCTCAGGGAAAATGGGTTGCAAAGCTTCTCATTCTTAGTTGGGGCCAGGTTTCACCCAAAGTATTCCCACTTCCCACATTTGCAAACCAAAAAATGCAGTTTAACCAAAAGTAGGGCTGTCAGGCAAGTGCTGGGTTGCAGCATAGATCATCCAGTGCATCTAACTTGGGCCCCTTAAAACATTGCTGCTGGATGCCCTCTACTCCTTGGATCTGCTGGAGGGCTCCCATCCCACTCCAGGGAGAAGGGGCTTTCCCCTGTTTCTGGGCTGTAAGAGGTTGGGAGGGTGTGGCAGTTCAGGCTGGATGCCAGTGCTTGAGGTTTCCTAACATCTGGTGGAGGTGCAGGGCAGGCAGCAGTGTGGCTGTGTCCTGCACTGTGGCTGTTCCCTCCAGCAGCACCCACGGCCTGTGAACATCCTTGGAGCAAGGAGTCTCCACTAGGGTGACTTGCATTGCACAGAAAGAAGGCTTAAGTAACTTGCACAGCAAAGTCTGGAAGTTGGAGATACAGATTCTTGCTGGAAAGGGCATTTGATGATTCAGTACACACGTGTGAGCACAGCATTCACTCGTGCAGATCTCTGCAGTTGTTGGGCATAATAGAACATGTTGGTATCCTCTTCCTTGGTGAATAGAGTTAATCCACCGACACAATAGACTAGAATGTCTCTTGAGCCCTACGGAAGCTATCACGTTAAAACAGGTTTATTCACTTTTTAAAATATATTATGTAAAAACTTACTCAGGGAGTTCATTAAAACCAGGATTTCTTTGTCCTTTTAAGACATTGGGGCTCACTAAGAAAAGCCTATTGAGTGTGGGTTTATTTTTCAAGCATGCAACGTATGTCTGATTCTAAAGTCTTTCTGAAAAATAGCTCTACTGTTTATGCAGGAACCACATTTCCTTCCATGCTAATGTATTTTCTTTAAAAATATTAGTGAAACACGATGGAGGCACAAAGTTCCTCAATACTTGTATTAATCTTAGCATGCAATCAGCAGTTCTAGCTTACTGACACTAGTTCACATCTTGCAGAAAATGTGAGCCTGAAGGGAAGCATATGGCAAGAGCATTGTAACCTGCTAGGATCACTGGCTTTGTTTGCCTTTTAACTATTGGCCCAAACTTGTGCACGAAGATTTGGTTTTTAAGTCTGGAAATATGCCACAAAGATGATTTGACAAGTGTCTTAATGCCAGGAAGCACTATGATGTGTTGTGAAAAAAAGCCACCTGACCAGATGAAAATAGCTTTTGTGATGGTAATCTCTTCCACGTTGTGACAGTTGCAGATAAAACATTCTTCTAAGATCAGGGGGAAAATAAAAATCAAAATTTAGAGAAAAACTGACTGGCAATCTACTGTGCTGCTGCTATGGGTTGTAGCTGAGCTGGGACTCAGGGTACCTGTCTGACCTTTGGATGATCTGGATCAAATGCACAGACTGTCCAGTAGCTCTTGGTTTCAGTGTACAAAGTGGGGTGACCTTTGGTGAACACCCTGTAGTGTGTGATTTGGGAGGTTGAAGAGTATTATCTCCACAACAGGGGAGAGGGCACACTATCCATTTTTAGTTGATCACCTTGCATGCTTCTTGCAAGGTCAGCTTCAAACTATGACTAATTCCTCTGCAAAAGAAACAGATGTCAGGATTAATTCATTTATATCTCTACATCACAGCACGATGTATTTTCTTACTACTGTAATTTGGGTCCTGTAATATATTTGCTTGCTTTTTTCCCTGTAGCTGTTATTCTAGTATGAATATCATTAATCTCTATCCCCTCAGAACAATTGGACTTTTGGGGGAGGGAGGAAATGGGAAGAAAGAGGACATTAGGTTGTTCTGGGATAGCGACTGGGGTTGTGACCGTATTTAACTATTACACATCAGTTAAGGTTCAAAGCTTTATCCCTCTGCAGAAATAGCTGCATTCAGCTGCCCATGGCTGGGTCTCGTTATACCTTGTTATTTCCATGATAAGAGGAGAAAGAATGAATTTTTAAACAGTGAGTTCCTACTATTTGTTTGAGGTCAGACACATAATTACTTTTACGGAATGGCTCCTGGGAGGTTAGCTCCAGATGTGGGTTCAGGATCCTGCCCCACTGATGGACAAATGAAGTAAATTACATGGTCTTCCCCATCTCATGTCCTTTCTGTAAATTGGGGACAGTGGCCTTCCCTGCCTGGCAGAAGTCTTGTGAGGATGAGTTTCTTTAGGATGAGAAAATTCTCACCTCGAGAAGATGGCTTAAGGAGGATGGAAGGACCTTTGGCAATGCCACCTTCTCAAGGAGAATTATTACTTAGAGCCTTTGCTGTTGGACAACTTCTAGCTCTAGAGTGCCTCCATGCTTCCTGTGTGTAGAAACAGCATCAGCAGAAATGCCAAGAGCGGTGCCTTTTCTGGGAGATAGGCCATCCAGCTCTGTACTCTGGTATGATGCAAGGGAGTGGTATTGCCTCTCTCCTCCATAGAAAAGGGTTGTAATCCAGGTTATGCCAGTTTTTGGAACACTTTGAGAGCCTCATCTCACCACAGAGAGTATTGGTTTCTCTTAGAAACCCCAAACATATTCATTTTTAATTATTTCAAGATTTTTAATAATAATGGAGTATTTCTATAAACACATGCTGCACAGCTATATATCACTCCAGACCCAAAGTTGGAGGCCAGGTTTGTAAACACATGAAAAATTAAGCTGAAATAAGTTTAGGTTATGTTATATAAGAGCCACTGACATTTGCTGATACATGTTCAGGTATGTAATAGCAATTGACAGCACACACAGTCTTGCAGACAGATAATCCAGCACATGTGTGTGTGTGTGTAGTCCTTTTCTGGAAAACTGCTTCTAAAAAGATCCATCCCAGTCTTTATTTCACTTTTCAGGTTACTTTTCCAGATCCTGGCTCACTGGTTTATTTTGGCTTGTGTGTATTTGTGCTCATTGTGTTCTGAACAAAAAATGTAGTAGTGCATGTTAAAGCATCCAGGTTTGTCTGGTTTTGAGTTGAATTTGAGATGAGAACAAGTGGTAGAATTTGGATCGGGTTCCCATTCAGAGCATTGTCTGGAGATCTTCAAAGCCTTGTTTAGTTTGGCCCATGTCTAGATAGTAGTCTGTAATAACACTTGTTTTGAGCTTGTAACCATCCTCTGGCTTGGATTCTAAACTGCGAAGCAGCTCATTCAGAATTTGAGTCAGGTTGTCTGAAAAGCTTTTACTTAATTATTTTTTTAATTAACAAGACACTTACTAATTTCCTTCTTCTTCTGTTCTGTGTTTTATTTGGAGTTGTGGTTGTTCCATTTTTTTAAACTTGCAGTGTGTGTGCTCATACAAAGAAAGTGCTGTTGAGGGAAAAATTGCTATTACTCATCAGTTTGGGAGTGTGGAGTGAATACTAGAAGTCCTTCTTGATGTCTCCAAATCTAATCTTCTCCAGCACCATCCAAACTCAGCTTGAGAGTTTGGATCCCAGCTGAGGGGCTCCTCCTGTGGGTTGTGCTGGGCTGTTTGGTGTAGTCCTTGTCCACCCAATAGAGACCAACCCAGGGTGTTAGAGTAACCCCAGGACAGCTTTGAATGCACGTACAAGGTTATTATTTCCTTGCATTTATCAGTTGTAATGACCCAGGTCAGACAATTTGTACCATTTGCTTATCAGCTGACCTGAAATGCTCGAGCTGGTCACTGCTTGCCATGCAATGTCCCATGTCCTCTCCACCTTGTCACTCATTTCAGCTTAATTCCCCTTGAATTCTTTAAGCAGCCTTTAAGGACATAACTGCACATGGCTCTAAATTGAGGTTTGCTTGCCGTTTGTTAGCTGATAAAGAGTTTCCCAGCTCAGAAATTCATGCTGCATAATCATCTTAACTTATAACCATAAATACATACTCTTGAGACGATGTATTCTTTGCATATTGATTAATGGACATGCTCTTTGTATGTTGTCCCTACTTCTGTGCAGTGATTAGAAAATATATGATTGACACTGGTGTGGAGATCTCTCTTGTTTGCTGATGGGGATGTATTTTTTTTTATAGCAACACCAAACTCCTAAATTCATATACCAAACTTGTTTAGTGAAGTGCTATATTGCACAATCTTGTACATCCTGCGTGATCTTTTTCTTGTGTGTTTTTGAATATTTTGGCTGTATTCTTTCAACTTTCAACACTACACCTATTAACTGGTCTATCTGTGTAGATCCAGCTTGAGAGGAAGCTCTCCAATTAAAAATCCTTTAGTAGCCCGTCAAAACAATGCCCATTTTATCCAACACATAGCAGTCAAACAGGGAAGCACTGATAGCTTGCATGCTTCAGATGAGTGCCTTGCATGCTGGTTTACTACACAAAAAACAGAAGCATAACTTCATGTAGGTATTTTCTATGTGTTGGTGCTCCGTGGGTTTGGTTTCCCTAGTGTGCCATGCCCCACTCTCAGGAGCAGGCAGGATGCAGCCCTCACCGCTAGAATTCATGCAAGAAAATAGAATGGAGGAAAAAACAGTAAGTGTGGAAAGTTAAACGATTTTACTCTGCCCCCCTCCTTCCCAACATCAGCTTTTTCAGCCAAGTATAATGCAAATGCTAGATCAGACTTTAAACCCCTCATTTAGCCATCATTTGTTTTTCTGAAAACTGTTATTTAACTATTATATGGAAAGCCAGCAGGATTATAATTTGAAATAGAAATGCATGTTGGTTCCTTGGCTTTATAATGACATGTTTATCTGCACCTCTAATGCTCTCATTGCCCAAGTCTGCACTTTTGGTTAATATGTTCGCTGATGAACAATTGTTTTGCAACAAAATTGCACTAAAACAACAGCATTATGTCGCTGTGTAATTTGTATTCTCTATACACGTGCCTCCCCAGTAGTTTTGCTTAAATCTGTTTGTGTTCAGCATGAAATGTGCAGTAATGGTGGTGTGCTCGTGCACATTACTATGTAGCTTCAGCACCGTTAGGTCCTTACTGACACCAGTCTGTAGGTTAAGAGCACTTCAATTGGTCTAATTTGCAACCTGATCAGAAACACTGACCTGGTTAGTCTTTAACAATGAATGTGCCTAATGATAACTTGTAGACACCCTTAGTGAAGGCAGTGATGTGTATACAAGGAGTCATTTCCAGCTACGCCGCGTTGGAAGGTCTGGGGCTGCCTTATCTGGGATCTGCCTTGTCCTGCGCTTTTCTGCAGCGGGAGCCTTTGTCACCTCTAATGATACCTATCCGTCAGGCTGCACTGATTGAAATGAAGATAAATTGAATTGATACAAACAGCAGAGTTAGATGACTCATTGATATAATTAGGCTGTCGGAATATCTTGCCACATTTTACTAATGCTAATTATATGGTCTTTTATATGGGAAACTTCGGTTAATTTTGTTCTCCACAAAAGGAGAATACAGCCATTTATTAATTGTAAGGTGGCTCTTGGCTTTATAGAAGCCGTTTTCTAGAGAGGAGGTATGTTTACAGAATTTCCTTTAAGCTGTCAAAAGCCTGAAATTGATAACAACTTAAAAGAATCTAAACTGTTAATAGTTTACATTTATAATTCATCTAATGTGATAGTTTATAACATGAAAACCAAATACAGAGTATAATAAAACAAGGTATTTATTGCAAATGGAAACGTGCTGAATAATGAAACAATACTAATTGCAGTTTAAACACTTTTGATATAAGCTATTTCTGAGAGGATGTTTCAGGCACAGGAGATGAGATATTCATCATAATAAGGATGCAAAACCATTCAAAATATTTTCAGAAATACAGATAGGCTGTACATCTCTATGCCTCTCTTTTCTCCCTTTTTTTTTTCCCCTCCCTGAAAATTCTGGGTTTTATCTTCTGTCAGAATTGATCACAGGAGTCAGTTTAATTGGGAAATTCATTTAAAATAGTTTCTAATTGGCATCAGAGAGTTGAAAGTTCAGTACAAAGGTGAGATCTAAGCTTTCTAATTAGATTGAATGCAGTATGACTTAAAGAATAGTCTTGATAATTACAGAATTTATTACAAAATTATATTTTAATGGAATATGGTGATTTTTTACAACGAGGAGTCCTGCAATTCGCATTCAGTCTTTCATCTTACTTTTAGAAGAGGAGCTAAATTGTTTTGTGCACCTGTGTATAAATTCCTTAAAACCCCACATAGTTTTATTAAAAACTAAGATGATTATCATTTTAGTTTTGCAGGAAGCTGATAGGTTTGCAATTTGGATGCCAAACCTTATTCCAGGCATTCTGTATTTTCTCTACTCAAGTATAATTTTCTCTTGCATAGAATTATATTATGAACTCAAGTTTTCCCCCCCCCCCGCCTTCTTTCTCATCCCCCCCCAGGTTGTTTGATGCAGCTGAAATTGAAGGCTGAAGTAGAAGGGGCCACTTAAGTAGTGAAGGGTTTTTCTTTGTAAATAATAGATCAAGAGCACCGTAGCTGTATCTAATGGCGCCGAATGCAGCCTCCGTTCCAAGGACAGCGTGGGGTTTAAAAAAACATAACCATAGTTCATCCCCCTCGCTAACCTGTGGTCAGTTGGGCTGCTGCTGTTGGCCAGTCACATGTTTTAATTCATCAGACATGTTTTTTTTATAAACCTCTGATAATATCAACACATGAATAGCAGGGATGATCGCTGGGATTTCCGGACTGAAATGACGAGGGAAAATAAAATAGAAGGGGTGTTTTGTAAAATCTGTTTCTTCTTTTCAAGCCCAGGGGTTTACCTGAGCACCGATCAACTTTTCTTATAAGCAGCAAAGTTAAGGTGTGCTTTTGCAGAAGCGGAGCTAGCTCCTCTCCAGATTTCTTTTCCCTCTTTTTTTTTAAGCTGATAAAGATTTCAGAATATGCACCTGCTTCTTTGAGTTGAACTTGAACTTATTTAAAGAGGGGAAAAGAAGCTTATTCCTGGCATGCAGTACAGTATTTCAGGTTTTAGAAGAAATAATTTAGTGCTTCATGATATTTTGGAGAAAATATTTTACACTTAACAGATACTACCCTTTTCTTTCTTTTTAGTCAAGTTTCCTTATCTCTATTCTGCCAAGTGGATGCAATTTCAACATCAAGATAAATAGCAACATTGCTGGCAAAAATGAGTCAATTCTTGTCAGACATACGAATTTGATAAAAAAGACAAAACTGTGTTCCCTGCCTGTGGTCCAGCAGACTTGATTGAATGCAGTCAGAGACTCTGAAGTCCTTTCTCAAGCAAAAAACTCTGCCATTTATAGTTGATTACCAGGATCAGGCCCTAACTTGAAAAGGCAGATTCCTAGAAATTTCAAATGCAAAACAACATAAAAAAAGCTGTCGAAGGACAAATTCATTCTGTTTTACACTCCCTTCTGTGCTTAAAGTGTCTGTTCCTTGAATGACACTGGTAGATTTGCTTGTAAAATAATTCATCTTTCTTGTGCCACTCACTTCTTTGCTTTATGATATCTTGTAAAATCAAAAGAAGCACTTTCTCTGGTGTTTTTTTACAGGTTTTGCATTCAAAACCAAACACAAATAGTCGCTGAGAATTTTTGCATAATTATCTTCTGAAGATTTATAGTTGGCCTAGAATTTTTTTTACATTTTACTTATTATTGTTGTTAAATACTGACTGTTTCATTGCGTGTTTCAATCTGATTTCCTTTTGTTTTAAACAGTTTTGGTTTCTGACTAGTATGTTATTTGCCTAAACCAACAAATCTTCTAAGAACAGGTTAGAGTCATCTGCTGTAAATGATAGGAGGTAAAACAAAAGCTGTGCTTCACCTTCATTCTGCTCAGCATTGGCAAGGGTTGTGCCAAAGAGTAAAATGTCCAAAATGAAATTTTGAAAACAAAACAAAAAAAAAGCAGGCAGGTTCACCTTCAGTCATCAGACTCTCACGATTATTTTTTCTCTTCTGCTCCAAAATAATTGTACAAGTTTTCCAGGCTCCAGTAGCTTCTGTTTCATGTCCAGCATCGCCCAAAGCATGGCTGAGCTGAGACACTCGTTCTGCACCGGGTTCGCTTCTGTGCGCGGGCAGGAAAACACCGTGAGAGACACGGAGGCACTGCACCAAACCTCCCAGGAGCTCTTCTCCTGTTTTTCCTGCCCTCTGTCTTCTCCAGTTTGTTTCCATGTAGCAAAAAAAATTAAAGAAATCCGTTCAATGTAACCTTTTTTTTCCTTCCCCCTTTTCACCTTGCAGCTGCTTACCAAAGAGATCAGATGTAGAAAAGCCAAAATCCCAGAATATGATGAGCCCATTAAATTAGATGATTCCTACAATTTGTTTCCTTGCCAGTTCTCAGCTTTCTGTTTTGTGCTTTCTTAGCCAGGGCTGGGGGAAAAAAAAAAAAGGTGGCTTGAAAGCTAATAGATACCCCAGCCATCAATTGCCGAGACATTTTGTCTTTTGTGACATTGAGGAAAAGACAAGGAAGGAACTAAAAAATGTCAAAAGATCAAAAAATCAATGGGCTGAAGGAATGTGATCTGTTTATCGGGGTGTAGCTGCTCTTTCTGTTTGCATTAAGTCCGAGTGAGTGTCTTTGGTCACCACTAAACTAGCTTTTATTCACTCCCTAGGAGATGTAATACAAGCATGAAACGGTGGCTCACAAAGCAGGCACAGCGGCAAAGGAAATAAATAAATAAATAAATAAATAAATAAATAAATAAAGCAAACCAGGGCTTCTTTAAAGACCACAAACCCAGGTTTATTGCCTTACAATTTTTTTTGCCTCGTATTAAACACGCTTACCTTTCTCTTGAAACTTGTTGCTGAGCGCAGCAAATGGACCATGTTGTGTTGACACGGGTGTCTTGTTTCTGTGTTACCGGGAGGTTATTTTTATGTATTTATTTTTGAAAATGTCAATAAAATGAAAAGAGGGCGAGAGTTCAGTGAGCGGAAGTTCTGGCAGCTGATTGAATGCATGTTCTTGGCGCTTGACAGTTCACGTCAAGTCTTTGGTTGGACTTTCCCTTTGCTTTCCCGGGCAGGGAGTTGGGTTTGTTTTCTCTGAAACATGAAAAGAGTTGGGCGAATGCAAATGCGAGGCAGCTCTGGCGCGCGCCTTTCCCCTGCACGCCGGTAATGTAGTGCTTGCTGGGGTTTTAAAGTCACTGGATATTGCATAGCTCATAAATTCTTCACAAGCATGGATGGAAGGGGGGGAGATGTGTGTGCATGTACCGGGAGAGCGCGCGCATGTGTGTGTGTAAGTGCTGTCCCAGCCTATGAGAACTGATGGAGCAGACAAGGCAACGCTACAATCTGTTGGACAAATTTTTTCTCACCCCTTGTAGTTGTTATGTGATAGGAAGTATGGCAAGGGCTGCATATTTTATAAACTTTCTATTAAAGTTGTGGCATGTTATCATAAAACTGAATTGCGATACTTTGTATTACACTCTGGGATTGAGAGATAGACATAGGATTAAAAAAACAATTTCTAGGCATTTCTAGATGATAAATTTAATTTTCTTTGCTATTTGGAGGTCTTCTTTGAAAATGCAATTGTAATGAACGCATTCAGAACTGGAGAATAGATTTACCCTTGGCTTCAAATAGTTGACGTTATCAGGCTCTGTCATTCGTTCCTTCCTATTTTCGGGCTGCTAATTGATGTTTTTGATGTCAGCAAGAAAATTGAAGAAAATGTCATGTGTGAACCAGTGCGGAAGTTAATAAGATTGACTTCGTTGACAGAATTTACAATGAGCACAGAGACCGCATAATGGGACCGCTGCGAATTCGTGTGCTCTCTTTGGAGTCAAAATTGACACCTCACGCTAGGCCAGCGGTCGATAGGAAAGATGCAACATTTGGGAAGGTTCCTAATCTCATTTTTTTCCTCTTCCCTTTTTTTCCCCTCTCCTTCTTTCTTTCTTTCTTTCTTTCTTTTCCTCCCTCCCCTATTACCTTTTGGTCTATGGAGCTTATCTAGTTGCAGAAGCAGCTGTTTATCCAGAGGGCTACTGCTTTGGACCAAGCCAGAGCCTTGGTTCAATCTCTCAGCGCTCCACAACAATGCTCATTTTTTATGCTGTTTTGAGTCTGAAAGCAAAAGAGTCTTGAAAAGGTTAGATTAAGATGTGTCTTAAGGAAAGCTGTACTAATATTGGACAGGGTCATTGCATATGCTTGGGCTATGTGCAATAAAGCTGAAACGCAAATCCCCTCTGTATAAAGGAAGGAAGCTGTGGGACACCTACCTGGGCGTTAAGCATAACAGAAGACTACAGCTAAGCATTACTCTTCCTCTGGGCTCCAGTGCATGTGCATCTATGTGAGCGTGTACGCCTGCATGTGCAACCTCCAAAACTTCTGACTCTCGCCGAGGTGGTTTTTCCCCCTTTTTTTCCTTGGATAAAACGGGAATTCAAACTTTTTTCAAAGTAGCAAAAGGCTTCACTGTAATAGTTTAATTTTCCAGTAATGTGACAAAGTTTATTGGATTTGTGTGTATAATTATGGAATGGATTAGCCGAGTTTGGTTCAGTGAATCTGATTATTTTCTGGCCTTTAGGGAAATGCGCTAAAACCCTAATATGTCCACTACCCCCAAGCGGTCTCTTTTTGAAGGCGCCGCACAAAATGTGGTCTCTACTAGCGTTCAGCCTCCAAGGATCTTCAGTGAGAGACATTATTCTTGGAATATCCAATTAATTCCACGGGCAGTGATCAGTTAGCGCTTCTTCTTCCTTTCTCGCCATTTGAAATGCTAACACAATGAATATTTTCTCATTGGTCTGCGTCCCTCGGCTAAGCTGTTGCCGCGGGCTGAGAATTTCATCGACTGATGAGACCAGAGGCTGCGCCGATAAAAGGTTACAGTACGTGATTTGCATGCCAAGTGGGGTTTGGTTTCATGAACTTAAAAGTTCTTTAACTTTTATTTGACTTTTTTCTTTTGTACATAGATGAGGGTTGTTGGAAATTTTTTTCCCCAAATTTTCTGGTTTGTTTCCCAAAAAAATCACCGAAATTAGCAATTAGTCCACATTACAGTTTTGGTTTGGACCCTGTTAAGCAAACAGGTATGAAACGTGTAATCTTTTGGACAATTGAAACAAAACTAAATGTATGTTCCAGCAATCAACAAAAAGTATGTTTAAAAAAAGCTTAAAAATTGTCACAGGTTTCCAAACAGATCTGGCCAAGTCCAATGTTTCCGTTTTCTCTTACAGTGCAGTGTCAGAGTATATTTTTAACTAGGCTTTAATTCCTTCAGTACATTCTGTGAGACACAACAGAATGAAAGTAGTATATTTAGCTTTTGTATGTGTTAGAAGAGGGAAATCTCCACGTCTTTTGAGTGGTGGGAATGGAAGCCATGGGTTAAAATGACACTAGCACATTCCTGGAGAGTGATTAAGACAGACTATTTGGCACTGTTATTCAATGGTAAGTTGGTGGAAGTTCTTGGAGTATTAATTATGTTCCATCAAGCACGAGTAAATATTCCAACAGCAAAACAAGGAAGCTGTTATCTTTGTCTTCCGCACGGCGTTTTGCACAATTGCCTGTGCAATTCATTCGTAAATGTTGGCCATGCCAGCTAAGAGAGGTTTCCAGGACTGAACGATGCCGTGATCCTGGGATAAATGAGCCGATCCAGAAAGTTTTAGAGGTAAACTAAATTGAAACAAAGCAACTACCACACATCAAATGCAAGCTTTCATGATTCAGCGAGGGTGAAGGAGGGTGGTGCTGAAATAAAGCCACGCACAGAAGGTCTACGCTCTGTGTTGTTCTTGACTTGCAGAATGTCTTAGATGTACCTTGTAAGCCGTTGACAAACTTTGTTGGTTTAGAGATGTGACGGATGTATTTTCTGATCTGAGAAGCATTTGGGGGATAGAGATAATTTTTTTTTCATCCTCTTTTCCCTCTCCCCCTGCTCCCCCCCAAAAAAAAAGAGCATCAGCCTTCTGTGCTACTCTAATCTTAGAGGCTGGATAATACGGTTGGAGATTTGACATATTCCTATTGAATAAAAATCAGGAGACCCTTACCAAAATTGTTAGCAAAAGGGACTGGCAGAACTAGGTACAGAGCGGGGTGGGTTGTTTTTTTTTTTTCTCCCCTTCCTTTCGCTAGCTGTCTAGGAGGAGTAAAGCAGGTGGCTCCCCGTGGCTGACTTTTCATGACAACATGCCATTAGAAATTGCGGTCCTGTTGATCAATCCACTCGACATGACAGCTTTGCCGCAAGGCCTGGCTCTTTGAGCACCAGCGCTCTGGCTTTTCCCTCCTTTTTTCCCGCACTAATTGGTGAAAGTTTTTACTGTGCTTGTGGCATAGGAAATTCTTTTGAACATTGTCACAATCAAGTGTTGACTTCTTTAGAATTGCAAGTAGGTTAAGTGAGTATCAACATTAAAAAAAAAAATCCACAAAAGGTATTAGTATCGAAATTTATTAAAGTAAAATTGGGAAAACACACTGACTGAATTATAAAAAAACAATTTATTCTGGGAGTCAATTAAAATATTGTTCCTTTTCAACTTTGCACAGCCAAAGATGCTACCATATTTGCGTCTCAAAAAGTAGAAAGGAAGAGACAAATTTAGAGTTCTTATTTTCTTTCTTGGTTAGTTGCAGGCACAGCACCGAGGAACACCTCTCAGCTTAAATGTACACAATTGACTGCATCTTAGTACTTGGAAATGTAATAGATAATGGATTTTTCGGGTGATTTAAGATACTTTTAACCATTATGCACTAAATAAGATATCTTAGCAAATTCTGTTCTTTAAAAAGCAGAAAAGAAAAATCCTATCCTGCAAGTGCAGCTTTCAGGAGAAGGAGGATAGCTGTGTGTTCACACATAGCCTGGGTAAGATAACTGAGCCATTTGTGTGATTCTTCCATCCAAAATGCAGTCGAGAAACTTCTGTAATAGATTTCTTTGAGAAACTCTGTCAGCTGAAAAATCAGATTATTGATGTTTTCAGATAAAAATTTATTTAAACATTGAATACTTGTTGACAAATTCAGGTGAAAAATTAAATATGTTTATAAAATATTATTAATAATGAAGAAAATAATCAATATCTATTACAGGAAAATATCGTGCATGTATTTAAAATGTACATTTTAACTATCAAGGATTGAATTTTTTTTCTTAGCTTTGAAGGTTGCTGTATGTTCATCTCTAAACATGAAATCTTTTTGTCATTCATAAATGTAGAAAGACCTTATTATTAGTTGATGCAATTTCAGAGATGCAGGTGGTTTTAAAATAGTCTATGCAACTGCACTACAAGGATTTATAGAATGAACATGGGAAAGGAATCGGGAGAGAACAAGTGACAAAGAAGGAGAAAAAGGGATATCTAAAGTGTGGAGGTGGCTTTTCTTTAATAATGCATA
>NC_135273.1:4275934-4295934 GCF_051311805.1 Agelaius phoeniceus | reverse complement strand
GAAAGTCAGATCTGTTGAAAATATTTGCTGTAAGATCAAACCTGGTGGGTAAGACTGCCTGCTGAGGGGGAGATTTGTGCTGGAATTAAAATCACCCTTCCCTTTCTGTTGTTGGCATCTTTTAATTTACAGGCACATACCAGGATGGTCATTTTGGGATGGGTTGTTGCACTTGGATCCTGCCCTGTCACTGTGATATTTTCTGGAAAAATCCCTTTGCCAGGATTTCTTCTCCTGGCAAGATGAGAAGCCTCAGCTTCTCCATGTTTTGCTCCTCTGGAATGTGATTTGGAGAATTGTTTACCCAGAATGTGAATTGTTTTTAATTAATGGCCAATCACAGCCAGCTGTGTCGGACTCTGAGTCAGTCAGGGGTTTTTATTACTCATTCTTGTTTAGCTTTCTGAAGTATCCTTTCTCTTTCTTCAGTATAGTTCTAGAATATAATACAATATAATACAATATAGTGCAATACAATATAATACAATACAATACAATAAAATACAATACAATATAATACAATACAATATAATACAATACAATACAATATAATTAATATAATATAATAGCCTTCTGAGAACTTGGAGTCAAATTCTCATCTCCCACCTCATCCTGAGGACCCTCACAACACTGTCCTGCTGCACCTGCCAGGGACTGTGGCCAATCCCCCTGGCTCTGGAGCTGGGAATTTTCCCTGTAGCAGTTGGTGGGAGAGCAGCTCCCAGCCTGCTCCCGCTCTCAGATTTCACAGAGCTCCTTTCTGCCACAGGATGCAGGAGAAGGAAACCAAGTGATGCTCCTGCCACAGGGAAATTGAGTGCAGAGCACTGCCAAAGGTTTCCCACCAGCACACCCTGCACAGCCCTGCTCATCTCCCCCAGGAGAAAACCTGAACTCCCCAGCCCTGCTGGCTCAGCCTCAGCCCACGAGCACCCCGAGCTTTACCTGGGAAACATGAAAAATTACAAAGGAAGGTCAGAGATTAGGTAAAAGAGTTGAGTTAAGGCAGTGTGAAACCACAGGCAGTAGGGAAAGATTTATTCTGCTGGATTTATATCAGCTCTTTAGGCCAGATTCCAGGTCTTGCAGCTACAATTCACGGTGGCAAACACTGCAGCTGGGCTCTTCATTTGAGCCTGCATGGGAGCTTTATCACCCTGGTCCAGTCTGAGGCTGCTCCTGATCTGCCAGCCAAGGCAATAGTGATTAAATGGCATTTCCCAGCGTGCAGGTTGGAGTGTTATTAGCTCTTATCTCTAATTGCCCTCGTTTTGAAAGTGTTCTGAGCAGATGGCTCCGAGAGAATACGAGTGAGAAGAGAGGCTTTCCTACCTGTGGCAAACAAAAAAAGTAATGCTGGCCTCCAGCTTGAGCTTGAGGAGTTAAATATGGGGAAAACAGGCTAAATCCTACTCTGGCTCTCTTTAGGAAAGGGAATGGAGGACATCAGGGACACCAGGATGCCCTGGGGTGGGATTGGTTCCTGCTCATCAACGTCTGTTTGTTCCTCCAGAGTGACCCACCCCAAACTCCTCTGCCCTGCCTGGTGGAATCATGCTGGGAAAATGAGAATTTCCCTGAGCCTGGCCCTGGGACTGGGCCCCAAGAGGCAGCTCTGGGGGGTCCTTTTTGGGGGTTGTAATACAATGCACCCCCCTCACCCCTCCTGCCTTCCTGGATCCCCATCCCCATCCCATCCCGTCCCATCCCATCCCATCCCATCCCCAGCATTTCTGCACCAGCACTGCACAGGGAGGATTTGAGCCACTCCAGTGTGCCCCAGTCACCTGTATTGAATCATTGCCTTTCAAATAATCAAGCTCAGTCCCAGATTACAAGGTCTGGGTGCACGAACCCTTTAGCACAAAAATTTTCTCTTATTTTGCTAACTGCCTAAACGTAAAACTGTAACAGAAAGAAATTGTCCCTGTGACTCATATTTTTCATCATTTGGTCATTAAATAGTGATGGATATAAACCTATAAAGTATCTAAACTGAACCTTTTAACAATCCATGAGCAATACTATCATTTCTTTAATAGAACTCGCTGACCGTGCCTTTCTCAGATGCCATTTGTCATTTTCAGCCTGCAATAATCAATAACTTGGCTTTGAAATAAATAATATAACAGTCACAATATATTATCTTTCAGGCTGGCCCTATGCTAACCATAAAACAAGACTAGGAGAGATGAAAACTTTAGGAAAATGCCAAAAATGAAATACCTGAGAGTGGGAGCTAAATTAACAAGCAGCTTTACATAGTTTCCCTTCCAAATTCATTTGTGCTTACCTTCCTTTTAGGAAACTGTACCTGTGGGAATCAGAAAAACAGAAACTTCTGCAGATACTGAAGAGTTTGATCTACAGCCTTAAAAGAAACTTAGATTGATGTAAAAATAAAACACAGACATTAAGCAAAAAAATCATAAACTTGTGTTTCTATAGTTGTAAGAAAAAATATGCCTTAAGTAAGTGAGAAACTGTACTGATAAGGTGGTGAAGGGTTTATAATGTAAGAATAGCTATATAGAGTAATTTAAGAGTTCAAAATTATAATAGAAACATGTGTGCATGTCAGACAAAAACCCATTAATCAAAAGTATCCACAGTACAACAAAATTAAGTAAAAGTGGTAAGTCAAGAAAACAAAATTAAATTTGTAGCATCTATTCATTAGATTAGATAGTTATATATTATCCTATAACAAAAAGCTTGTGACTGCTCTTGAGCTATAACTAACTACTTATTCCTTTAAAATCCCCTGAAACTGATGTTTATCTGAGCAATAAATCATTCTTAACCCAACATTAGTCCTATCTCTTAATAAAAAGCAGAGACAATAATATATACCTACTTCTAAAATTAAAAAAAGAAGAATTTGGGATCATCTGATTTGTGGTTTGGGAGAAATGCCCAAATCTTGCTGTGAGGTTGGTGCCACATTTCTGTCCCAGCACTGGGGCAGTGAGGAGTGTGAGCACCAGACCCTGCTGCTGTTATTCAGAGCAGCAATTAAACACAGGCTAAGTTTTAAACCTCTGATTGCTGCATTAAAACCAACAGGGCCCAGGAGCACTCCTGAACTGATCCTGTCTCTAAAATCCCAGCTGGAGTTTGGAGAAGCAGCTCCAAGGGGAGGTGACTGAATGTGCTGAGGGTTTGGGGGCTTTCCTCAGGTCCCTGGTGAGAGCAGGGGTGACAGGGGTGACAGGGTGTGCTGGGTGTGGTGGCACATGCCAGCTGTCCCTGCAGGAGCTGGGCTGGCTCCTGAGGAAAGCCTGCTGTGTGCTGAGCCCCATTCCATTAATGCTTTGGGCAGAGGCTGCTGCAAAACCCAGACAGCGACATAAACACAAATTCCACCTCAGGAATCCCCTCAAAGGAGTAGAAAGGACAGGCTGCAGAGCTGTAGGACACACAGGATGCAAGAGCAAGCCTAGCTCTGGATTTCCTCCCTTGGCCAAGGGCTGCTCAAATCTTTAGCTGTCCCACATATTTCTTTTCCCTGCTTGAGTTTGATCCGTGGCCAAAAGTTTTGCCAGAGCTCCTGCTCGACCTGGGCTGGTGTCTGATCATTTTTGCCCAAAAGCAAGAGTGCAGCTCCAGTGAGGGGAGGAAGAAGCCAGAGCTTTCTCAGGCTCAGGGAAGCAGTGCTGAGAGCAGAAAACCCCCTAAGAGAAACTCTCAGAAGGGAGTTTGCATCAGAGCAAAACCTGCTGGTTCAAACCTTTGTCACAGCTGCAGCACCAGCACTGCCCACGTCCTTCACCCTGGAAGGGAGCACCAAGGCCTGCAGGTGACACAGGGGGACATTTGGGCACCCTCTGCCCATCCCAAGGTGTGCAGGGAAGGGCTGGGCAGCCCCGGCCACTGTGCTCCTGCTCCTTGGTGTCACAAACATCTTTTATGAAAAGTCCCTTTGACAGGATTCTTCTCCTGAGAAGCTGAGAGGCCTCAGGAACAAAATGTAAACAATGGTTATCTGCTGCTGTGGAATGCAACAGGTGCATCTGGGATTGGGCTCATGTGGTTGTTTCTAATTAATGGCCAATCACAGCCCAGCTGGCTCGGACTCTGGTCAGTCACAAGATTTTATTATCATTCCATTCCTTTCTATTCCTTTCAAGCCTTCTGATTAAATCCTTTCTTCCATTATTTTAGTATAGTTTAGTATATGATTTTCTTTTAATATAATAGATACCATAAAATAATAAATCAGCCTTCTGAAACATGGAGTCAAGATTCTCATCTCTTCCCTCATCCAGGAACCCCTGCAAACACCACCACACCTTGGGGCTGGCTGTTTTGTGATTGAGGACAGAGGCACTGTGCCCTGCCTGGAAATCTGGCCTTGAGTGCTGCTCCAGGGCTCCCTGCTGGGCTGCTCCAAGGTTTGCTGAGGCTGAGAGAGCAGAGGAAGAGGGGAAGGATTTGTGCCAATAAATCCTGGTGGTTCAGCTCTGAGGCAATGTTTTCTCTTTTCTCTTTCTCTCCATCACTGTAACAGCTTTGGCTGTTCTTTCCAGCTGGGAGCTCTTTCTGGAAGCTCTCCCAGGCCTCAGTGATGCCCCATGCCCTCACTGACAGAGAGGAGAGCCAGCAGATTCCTGTGGGCATTTTGGATGGAATTTTGAATAAGTTAGAGAGGAGACTCCTGAGGTTTTTTTGATGATGTGATTTATTTTCTTATTTTTTTACATAGGTAGGAATGGTGGGTTCAGTTTACATTGCTATAGTATGGTTCAGAAGGTTACAAGACTTTTATTTATAAGACCTTTTAAGGAGTTATTGATTAATAAAATATTGTTAACAAGAACATTTATGTTTTTGACCTAATCTTTAAATATTTCATTTTATGGACTCATGCTTAACTCACAAGCCCAAAGTTCTAAGACTTCTTTCCTTTTCAAATTCCAGCAGATTCCCAAGAGATCATCCCCGCTCATCCCTGGCTGCTGTTTAATCACTGAGATTCAGCTGCAAACAGCAGAGCTTCCTGTCCTCAGGTCTGAGCAGCCCTTGTCACTCCTGTGTTTGAACGAATGGGAACAATGAAAAGCTCCCAGGCTGGTGCTGAAGCTGTGCCATCCCTGCCCCAGGTGGAATCGATGCAGCCCCAGCTCTCCCCACCCCAGCACCTTTTGGAAGTCACTCAATCACCCCTCCTCACCTGCCCCACACCAGCTCTGCAGGGCAGAAAAGGCTGGGAAAACTGGTTCAGGGCCTCACACAGCAAAGTTTCAGCCTCAGCT
Organism: Agelaius phoeniceus; assembly: GCF_051311805.1. Classification (NCBI taxonomy): domain Eukaryota; kingdom Metazoa; phylum Chordata; class Aves; order Passeriformes; family Icteridae; genus Agelaius; species Agelaius phoeniceus. The sequence continues at coordinate 4,290,679 of NC_135273.1, read as the reverse complement.
CAACTCCCCAGCCGCTCTTGTAAACAAAAATAATTAATTTTACATTGTCTTTTTTTAAGAGCAGGAAAGAGGGAGTTTGAAGGAAGTGATTTGATTTAATTTTCTCCTCTACTTCTGAGCAGAATTGAAGGCTACAATTAGGGAGATGAACTGAGAGAGGACAGACAAGAAGGGCTCTGTAAGATCTCTGGGGTTTGTAGAGCATTTATTATAAGTAACACCAGCACGTGAATCTAAAAATAGTGTCTCTGATGCTGTGTGTGTATATGACTGATATTAAAAATGACTGATTTAAAAGAAAGTGCTTCACCTCTGTTGCCAACCAGAAAGGTAGCTCTCCAGTATTCTCAGACTTAAATGCTGCCAGTATTTCACGTTAGGATAGTCATAAAGTTAAAGGTTAATAGGCTGTACAAATGACAGAGTTTAAAGGGAAAAATGAAGATGGGAAGATTTCTAGCACTTAGGGAACATTTTAAAAATGAAACTCCTCTGTCTAATGTAATTTTTCCTATATTCTTTCTCATGCTGTTGATCATTATCGAAAATATTTCTATTTGCATAAGTGATTTCTCCTTCAGTGCCCACCTCCGTTTGCTTTTTTGGATCACCATTACTTCCCATGAGCCAGAATCCTGGAGCCTGCTGCTGCTATGAGAAGGGTGAAATTAAAGCCACAGCCTGGCCCAGGGAGCCCCAGAGTGTGAGGAAGGCTTTGATTTAATTGCAAGCCATTAGAATGGGCAGGTTGGGGAGCAAGGCAAAGCACGCACGTGGCTGGGAATGGGATTTGGTTGTGGCGTTTCAGACCAGCTCAGCACATGTGGGCAGTGGCCAAAGGCTGGTGCTGGGTCAGCCCTGGTGCCATGGGTGGGCTGCACTGTGCTCTCCAAGCCCTGAGACTGGAGTTTAACAGTGAGATTTACATGATTTAGGTAAAGATTTGCACAGAGCCCGCCAGCTGTCACATCTGCTTTTGCACTGAGGGGGCAAAATTCTCCTTTCTTGTCTCTGTTGGCCTTCCAGAGCAACTGGAAAGAGTTGTGCTGGAAAAAGGGGTGAAATGTGGCTCTTTAAAATGTACTTTTCCTTACCCCAACGCTCTTCCCTCTGACCAGATCACAGGAGGAGTCAGGGTGGAGGACTCTGCTGGTTCTTTCTCTTCTTGTCCCAAACACAACATTTCCCTCACCACAGGGCTAAGCTCAAATCAGCTGCGGGCAAAAAGTGGGAGCACCTTGCAGGCAGAATTTATTCTTGCTGCTTTCTTTATTCTTGCTGCTTTCTTTATTCTTGCTGCTTTCTTTACTCCTCTAGGGACCTGCCAGTCCTCCCCAGGTACTGCTGGAGTCTGGGCGTGCAGAGGCTGGGAGGCAAATGAAAAATCTGATCTCTGCCTGGCTTGGACACCCTGTGCCTCCACAGGTACCTCTGGCTTTTCTTCCTCTGCTTTTCAGCAGGTTTCTACTTTTCTGGAGCATGTTCCTAAAAACCTTCTGGGTTCTGGGTCTGAGAGATGCTGAAGAAGTCAGCATCTGATACTCCTGATTCATTGCAGCCTGAGCAACAAATAGGTCTGGAATAAAAGTGATTGCTGAGCAAAGCCTCCTCTTCTCATGAGGGAAAGGACCATGCCTTGGTGTTCCCTCTGGTGAGGAATTTTATGGCTTTGCCACAGGGCCTGACCTTTGATTCTGCACAGAAAGTTCCTGAAGTTGCAGGAGATGATCCATGCAGAGCTGCTCTGAAAACCAGGGCATCAAACTTCCCATTCCTTGTGCACAGACCCAGGGAAAACCCAGGGAGTGCCCATCCCAAGGATAACTGCTGCTCTGGGCATCCTGCAGAAAGGACTCAAGCTGCAGTGGGGCCATTCCATGCTATGAAAAAAAAAATAAACAAAAACCGTGCACAGCACATTTTCATTGGAATTTCTATGGAATTTCCAGCAATATTCAATGGCATTTTCTTCCTTCTTTCCTCTCTTGATTTCCAATGTTCCAGCCCTCAGTTAGCTGCTGCTATGCTACATATCTTCCAAAACTGTCATATTAACAGAGCAGAACATGACAGCACTGAAATTCTCCTTTAAAGATGTGCAAGGGTTGTGTTTCTTTTGCATGTGACACTGCATAGAACATGATTAAAACATTTTGAACACTTTAAATATTTTAAAATGAAAGCAGAGGCAAACCCACCACACCCTACCAGGTAAACTCACCATAACCTATCTCCTTGTCCCTTCCTGCAGGGACTAAAATGCTGAATAAAGGAAATAAAAGGAGCAAAATTCTTGCAGTGCAAAGGGGTTTTTTTCAGGAGTCTCTTTTACCATTGCTTGGATTAAAAACTTCTGCAAGACCTCCAGTAATTAATTTGCAGAGTGTTTTCCTTGCCTGAAACTTTCAGTCGTGTGCTGCCTTTGCAATTGTTCGCAGTTCCTCTTTCCACCCTCAGGACTTGTTCTGTGATGAATTTCTTTCATCCAAATAAGAACACAAAAAAAAGTGGGGTTTTTTCCCATGCTGAGCCTTTTTCTCTGAGGCAGTTTTGCCCCAGAGAGCCCCACACTGCTGGGCTGGCTGGTGGAGCCCTCCCTCAGCATGGAAGGCATGGAATTGCTCGTGGTGGAGCCTGTGGAATTGCTTGTGTGAAGAAGTGCTCACCTAAAAGCAAAAAGGGTCCTTTCTATTTGGTCCTTTGTAATTTCTGGTTCTTCATTCATTTTTACAGACAGGTGGAATGGTTATAATGTTCCAAAATAAAAGACAGTTTTCTTTTGAAAAAGGGGCCATGCCTAAAAGTTGAGAGTGGAAAAGGCTGCCTGTAACCTTTTATTGGCTTCATTCTCTCTAATATATCTGCCCTGTACGCCAAGAAAAGTATAAACAAATGGCAGGGTATTGGTTTTTCACTAACAGGGTTTAAACCAAGGTTATAAAAAGCATATCCTATCTGACGCTATTTATGAAACAATTAATATTGTCAATGCCTTTTCCATCTCCCCCGAGTTACACATACTGCATAAACTTTGATATATCCCTGAGAAGTACAAAAAACACCAGCTGGGGGATAAACATGGCAATGCATCAACACTGTAGGAAAGGAAAAAAAAATTCCTATGAATTCTTATGAAATTCTTTGATATTAAAATAACCCAAGACGTAATTCCCTTGAATTTGTCCGAGAAGGTTCAGGGAACCCAGACAAAGGGTCCTCTGGATTTAGGATTGATTAAAGGATTTAACTTGTAATCTCAGGGTTTAGATGCAGTTAATTGTGTGTTTGTTGGGAGCTCCTACAGCAGGATCCCCGCTCCCAGACCCGCGGGAAGGCGCTCCCGGCGCTGCCCGTGGTGCTGAAGGGCGGGCGGGGAGCGTCCAGCGCTCCGTCCATCCGCACTCTGCTGGATTTGTATTTACTACAGTATTACAATACTATAATAATTCCAGAAATTAATCTCCGCTGCTTCAGATGGAAATCTGTTCCCAGGCGAAAAGCAGAGACCTTTTGGTGGCCAATATCACTGCAGAGTTTCCCAGCTGGAGATATTTAAACTAATCCCCCCCCCAATCCTTGTTAGTCACCTGAAAATATCAGCACTGCTTATCAATACCCCTGCGTGTCACGCTGCTGCCAAGCATTCCGATCAATAGCTTATCATTATTATCATTTCAGAGCCTCATCGTGGAGGTGAAGGGCATTCTCAAGGGCATCTGGAAATCCTGATCAGGGCTCTGATCACTTTCAGTGCTTTACAGCAGAATCAAATCAGGATCTCTGACTGGGGAGACAGCGCCTCATCCTCTCCCTCGGAGCAGCCCTGGCTGCCAAAAACCAACCAACCAAACAAACAAACAGCAGAGGTGTCATTCACACGTTGGCCCTGGAGTCCTTTTGCATTTCCTCCATTCTTCACCCCCCTGCAGCTCTCCAGCACAGCAATCCATAACAAACCTCTCGTGGCAGGGTGATGTGCACTGTACAGGATTCTCCTGACTGGAATATTTAAGGTTACATGTGGTCTGGGTGGGTTTTGTTAAACGGTGAGGGTTTTTTTTCATTGTACACATGAGTTAGATGTCACACTCTGGGAATGACAGCACACAGCAAGGATACACATCAGGCTGCTGAGGAGAAACAGATAATGTTTATTTCTATGTAAAAATTGTTATTTTGACAATTCTATTGCTCTGGAGATACCCAACATTATTTAAATGTGTTGCATTTCATGCATATACCCAGCTGGAAGTCTTCCACTTTCTGTCATACATAATATTTTATTATTATTTGCTCTGCTATCTTGAACAAGGTGTTTAACTGTACACAGTCCCTTTTGATCATTTTGGTTTGGTTTTTTTTTTCCTTTTTTTCTGATATTATTTACAGATCCTTAATGACAAGCCAAAAATCTGCTAATGTAAAATTATGTGGAAAAAATTACTCTTGATTTTGTTTTCTCAGTGCTTCATGGCTGCTTTTCATACCTTCATATGAGGAAGGACTTTCAAGCCACCACTCTGAACTGGTTGGGTCCCTGTGTCTAAATTCCAAAGGGAATCTTTGGTCCAAAAAAGGGGTAACTACGATGGCTGTGATGGTGTCAGAAGTTTGGCACAACCTGCATTCAAAATCCTTCTGCTGCTCTCCACCAGCACTGCTTCCATCAGGTTTATTATGGATGAGTTTCTGATGTGTATTCCTAATGTTTAACCAAAATGCATTAAAAATATTTTCTGCATAATGCTTGGTTTTCTAAAGATCTCCAATTCTTCAATGATATAATTTCAAAAAAGCAGCAGTGTAAAAAAAAAAAAAACCAACAAACAAATCAAAACAACAAAACCATCAACAAATGAAGAAAAACTTCAATGTAAAGCTGTGGCTCAAAGTAGGATGGTGTGAAATTTGTGCAGTCTTTTTTTGGCCTCTGATACTTTGTTTTTATAGTGTGAAGTTGTGCACTTATATTAATATATTTAGAAAAAAAAGCAACTTTGTTGTCTAGGATAAAGTTTTCCCCGGAATTTACAGGAAGGTTGTGCAGAAGGAAGCCCAAACCCATTCTTTTCTCTGTAGAACAGGTAGAACAGAGTCTGTGCACCATGGGAGCAATGGGAGAACTTAAACTCTGATTATCTGAAGACAAGAAACGCTGGAGATTCTGCAGCCAAAGAGGGAGGAGGAGCCTCCTGTGGTGTGTGCATCACTCTGGCTCCCTGGCATTCCTGGAACACTGAGCTTCCCTGAGGAGCAGCTTTCCCTGGGCACTGCCAGAGTCATTAATAAGTCATTAATAAGGTTTTGACAAAGAAGTTCTTGTGGAAGCACAAAACAACCCCATCATTCCTTTATTTGGCAAAAGCACCAGCTATTTTGGGGATTTGCTGACTCAGAACAAGCTGGTTCAGGCTGCCATGCCAGGTACAGCAAACATTAGCAGGGAAATTGGGGTGATCTGAGGATCTTTGCATGAAATTCAAGGCACAGCTCACGTTCAGTAGGAACATCCAGAATAACCCTCCTACAATTGCCAAGGATCTGTGATGGGAACACAAGAGGCTTTAGAAGCAGCTGGTTTTTGAGTCAATGGGCTGTAACACTTTTGAAATCAATGATTATTTAAGAACTCCTAAAACTGCACATTATCCAGCTGCCCTGCACGCAAGCATTGGATCTGCTCTGCTCTCTGTTGGCTCTCTGCAAATGGACAGTTTGGATCTGAGAGCTGAAGGCTGAGTGTGGCTCTGAACACCTCTTTTCTAGCCACAGCCACCACAGAGCTCTGCAGCAATTTTCTGCTTCAGGAGGAGCTGGAAATACTCAGCACTTTTCAGGTGTGGTGATAGGATTCCCTTGTGGATTTAATAAATGACCTGTATATAGCCACATCTGCTTATTTGGGATTTCACCAATCCTGATGTTTATATAGTCCTGGTTTTGATTTTTGGGTGTTTTTACCTTTTTACATGATTCAGAGTTTACAACCAGCTATAAAAGCACTGGGCTTCAGATATAGAGCTGCAAAGCCACCATCTATTCATTTTTCTTTGGGTGCCTCTGTCCTGACAGATTTTGAAAGATGAGCTGAAGTTTATGTTTGGATAAGATGTTAAAGAACAGCACATGCTCTGCCTTCAAATCCTCCAGTGACACTTCTCACAAAGGATTTCCTCCAGTGTATTTAGCCAACCTCCACTGGGTGAGTTCACCTGTGGAAGTGATAAATTGTGCCCACATGACTGATGCCAGGGTGATGAAACCTTCTAGAAATTATTCTGGTGGGCAAGACAAAGTGACAAAAGCAAAGGATATGTGGTATGAGTTTGTGATGAGATCAGAGAGTCATATCACATTCTCTAGAGTGCCTGAGTAGGGCTCTGTGAGACAAAGACTGTGCTTGGATCACCTCATCAGTTCTGTCCCTGCAGATTTACTCCAAATTACAGGGAATTTGCAGCAGCACTTGTTTCACAGAAACATCACAACCCAGAAATTTTTCCCCTTTTCTGATAAAAATGCCATCTCTGTGAGTCAGACACAGCACTGTGCTGAGCCTCAGAAATAAAAGTCTGATAAATTGAACAACCTGCTTTCTTGAAGCACTGGGAGATTCTAATATTTGTCAGGGAGGACTCTCAGCTTGCCAGGAAGCCACTGGAAAACAGAGACTAACAAAGCCTTCCATTTAAAGGCACAAAAATTCCATTGTAAGGCATAATAAGGGAACAACTTTAACTGTTCCAAAATACCTCTCAACCCACACACATGTCATACACCCTGATCCACTCAGCCTGGGGAAACCTGAGACAGGCTTCCAAGCAAAACTCCCTTGTAGTTTTTCCAGTCTTGAATAGAACATCCTTATCAAATCCATCCCACAAGAGACATTCCTTTTGATGAGAAAGCAGCATCCCTCCTCTGGCTGAGCTCTGTTTGTTTCCAGCCATGCATTTCAGAAGGAGCACTTGAAAGACTGACAGAAAAATGCTGAAAACTCAGATTTTAAAAAGGCCCTGGTAATATGAAAGGATTTGCAATAGGAAATGGAGACCCATTGAGAACAGCTCAGACTCTACAGCAGTTAATCTTTGGCATTCACAAAATTGTGTTTATATGCCTGGACAGTGTGACAGGAGCTCTAAAATCTGATGGTGGAAGGATTCACTTTGATTGCCTGGGAAAGGAGTGTTTGTGTGTGGGGCAAACTGTGAAATATCTTCTCCTTTCTTCCTTCTCCCTCTGGACATCCAGACTCTGATGCAGGAGGTGGCTCAGCACTCTCCTGTGGGGGTATTTTTCATGTCAGACATGGAATCAAGCAGTGCCTGCCTGGAATTCTGCTTCCCCACAGCCTCTGGAAGCCCAGATGTGCAAACTTCTTCAGGAGAGCTCCCACTTGGACAAATAAAGGGACCAGGGAACTCAGCCCTGCCCTTTCCTCAGGATGGAAGGGAGAAAGCTGAACCCAAGGCGACCCAAAGTTTGTCACCTGTGTTTACAGTGGGGACGCTCAGGGGTGGCAGACAAAGATGGGGCAGGAATTTGGGTGAAACAGGGGCTGCAGTGGGTAATTCCTGCCAGGGAAACAGGGCTGCTGTGCTCTGCACACCCTCCCCAGCAGGCTGCCAGCCTTTTTGGAGCTCCTGGCAGCGGGGCACCACAGAATCACAGCACACGGGTTCATGCTCCAGCCTAGCAGGAGTGTAGCTCTTTAGAAAAATAATGAAAAAGAAGAGGCAGTGCTGAGACAGGATAAATAAGGAGATAAATCACTTTGCAATACAATACAGCCAAAACCCGAAAATAAACAATTACTTTAAATCATATCAAGCACCTATCACAAACATCACATTTATACAATTGATCCATGTGTAAATTAGCCAATTAATTCTGAATTGCAACACTAATGAAATAATAATTATCTGTTTACAATGGAATGCTACGAGTGAAAGTCTAGAAACAGAAATAAAGACTGCAGCAAAATCCACTCAGCTCCATCACCAGTGGGCAAGGGGGGAATGGTCAATACCAGTCTTTAACATCCAGATATTGCTGGGGAGGGGGAATAAATAAATAAAATACATAGATAAACGAGAAATCTATGGACCTTAAATAACAGAGATAGAAAAATGCTCTTTTAGAACACTGCAGGGTTTTGTTTGCTTGTTTTGTAGTAAAGAATTGCAAAGTGGGAATTTCTTTTAAGTTAACCAGAGGCTGGTTTGATTTTTTGTCCTTGCTTGGCTTTCTACCGTGAATTGTTTGCCCTGAGGGACTCCAAAGGGATTAGGACCTCATAATTACCAAAGCAGTGAAAGATGGATGGAAAAGAGTGGGAGCTTCAGTACAGAATTATTTTGGTGACTCATATCTAAATAAAATCTTCACTGAGATGGAGAAATGCACTGGGGTCTTCTATAAGAACTTTTCACCCTTGGCTTTTCATCTAAGAGCTGCACACATTTAGCCCAGAGCTTCAGCCCAGGTCTCAGGCAGGAGCCTGAGTTAGGGGGTTATTGGCTGTTTTCTGAACAAAAACTATTTTCTGTCTGTCTGGGTTTTTTTCCTCTGTACATTTTACCCCAGAGCTGAGGGATATTCCCAGAGAAACAGCATTTCTTTGGAAAATTCTCAACGACCTTTTCTTTGCCAGGTGCTTTAAGCTGTTAACGAGAGCAGGAAGAATAAACAGTTGTTAATAACTGCAGAATATAGTTGCAGAATATTTCTGCAAACTCTTAATTGCTGAGACCCCATCCCCAAGATGTGTGGAAGGTACATGAAACACCACATCTGTTGCAGCCAAAAATGTTGTGTGACTGGTTCTGTACAAATTCTCCCTCTATTTATAACCCCAAGTGCTCAGGAGGAGGAAAGACTCCTGGGCAGTTTGATTCAGATTAAAAAATGTTTCTCTTCGAATTGCCAAGTGGGTGTCTCTAAAACGAAATAGCAAGAAAAATCAGGTAGATTTGATCAAGGCATTTAAATGTTTAGAAGTAGAGATTGTTGCCCCCTATGCACATGTGAGCACATCCAAGTCCAGAGCTCTGCGTGTGCCAGGGCAGATTTGTGCAGTGCATGCTCAAAGGTATTCCAAACGGTTAGAAGGATGGATCCTTCCTTCCTTCCTTCCTTCCTTCCTTCCTTCCTTCCTTCCTTCCTTCCTTCCTTCCTTCCTTCCTTCCTTCCTTCCTTCCTTCCTTCCTTCCTTCCTTCCTTCCTTCCTTCCTTCCTTCCTTCCTTCCTTCCTTCCTTCCTTCCTTCCTTCCTTCCTTCCTTCCTTCCTTCCTTCCTTCCTTCCTTCCTTCCTTCCTTCCTTCCTTCCTTCCTTCCTTCCTTCCTTCCTTCCTTCCTTCCTTCCTTCCTTCCTTCCTTCCTTCCTTCCTTCCTTCCTTCCTTCCTTCCTTCCTTCCTTCCTTCCTTCCTTCCTTCCTTCCTTCCTTCCTTCCTTCCTTCCTTCCTTCCTTCCTTCCTTCCTTCCTTCCTTCCTTCCTTCCTTCCTTCCTTCCTTCCTTCCTTCCTTCCTTCCTTCCTTCCTTCCTTCCCTCCCTCCCTCCCTCCCTCCCTCCCTCCCTCCCTCCCTCCCTCCCCGGCTACGGTACGGGCGGGCAGTACGCGGCATTCCGGCCCTACCGGGGCTCCCGTGGCTGCTCCCGTGGGCCCAGGAGCCGCCGTTTCCCGGTGTCCCGGGCCGTGCGGGGAGCGCTCCGGGCCCGCCAGGGGGCGCCCTGCGCCCGGACCCCGGGAGCGGCGGGGACGGGACCGGGACCGGGGCAGGGATGGAACCGGGAATAGCGGGGATAGAACTGGGAACGGGGCAGGGATGGAACCAGGAATGGGGCAGGGATGAATCTGGGAACAGGGCAGGAATGGAACTGGGAGCAGGAATGGAACTGGGAACGGGGCAGGGATGGATCCCGGGATTTCCCCGTGCCCGAACATGCAGAGCGGCACGGACGGATCCTAGGAGCACCGTGTTCGGATTCCGAGAGCGGGAGGGATCGATCCCGGGAGTGCCCCATAACCGAATCCCGGGAGCGCCCGGAGCTCGAAGCCCGGGAGCAGGGCAGGAACGAATCCCGCCGCTTGTGCCCTGATCCCACGAGCGGCGGGCTCGGGTCGCGCCCGTTGTCGCCCCTCCGCCGCGGGCTCGACGTGTCCCGGCGGCCCCGAGGAAGCGGCAGGGCTGCCCGCGGTGCGGAGGGCACCGGCCCCGTCGGGGCAGAGCTCTCCCGCCGCCCCTGCCCCGCAGCCGGCCGCCGAGTCGTTTCTGCCCCGCGGCGGAACGGAACGGAGCGCAGCGCAGCCAGAGGCTGCCCGGTGCCCGCTCTCCCGGCGGGGCCCGGCCTGGCCCGCTCCCCCCCCTCGGCCGCGGGCGGCTTTTGTTCCCGGCGGCGCGGGGCGGGGGCGCGGGGGGCGGCGCGGCGGGGCGGGGGCGGTTTTGAGGCAGGAGCGGCGCGGCCCGTGCCATTCGCCTGCCGCCGCTCCCGCCGCGGTCCGCCGAGCCGCTCCCTTTGTGCCGCCGGCCCGGCCCCGCTCGCTGCCTAATTGGACTCCGTAAACGCCACGGACGGACGGGCGGGCGGGCGGGCGGTCGCCGCCTCCGGGCACGGCGGCGCGTCGGGCGGGGGGGCCGGGGCCGCGGCGGCTGCGAGCCGGGGCTGCGCGGAGCCCTCTCCTCCCGCCGCCTCCCGCCTGATCCCATTCGCCTTTGTGCGTGCCCAATCGCCGCGTGCTCCCCGCGCGGAACGGGGATGACATTTTGATTTCATCATTAGCATCCGGCGTCAGGTTGACGCAGCAGCAGCGGCGGCGGCGGCGGCGGCGGCAGCGACGACCCCGGCTCTCCGCCTGCCCGCAGCAGCGCCCCGGTGCCGCGGGCTGCGCGGGTCCCCCCGGCCCCCCGCCCTGCCGCCCCCCCATGCCAGGGGCCCCCGGCCGGCCCCGCCGCCGCGCTCCCACGCCGCCCCGCCGCGCCTGTCCCCCGCGCCGCCGGGAGCCGCCACCTGCGCGCCGGGCGCGGGCTGCGGGGCCAGCGGCGGCCAGGAGCCGGGCGGGCAGCGGAGGATGCCGGAGACCGGGCAGGAGCCACCCAGCGCCCCTCCGCCTCCCCCCAAGGAGTCCTTCTACATCAAGAACCTGCTCAACGGCGGCCCCCCCAAGGCGCCCCCCAAGCAGCCGCGGGCGCTGTTCGCCCCCTCGGGCAAGGCGGCGGTGGACGGCGCTGGCTTCGCCCTCTCGCAGGTGGGCGACCTCGCCTTTCCCCGCTTCGAGATCCCGGCGCCGCGCTTCGCCCTGAGCGCCCACTGCCTGGAGCGCGCCCAGACCTGGTGGTACCCCTACGCCCTGACGCCGGCCGGAGCCCACCTGCCCCGCACGGAAGGTACCGCTCCCCACAACTTCCATCGCTCCTTCCTTCCCTCCGTCCCTCCCCGGCGGAGCGGCGGCCGCGGGGCCCGGGGGCGGCGGGGCGGGCAGGGGGGTGAAGCCGGTGCTGGGGCGGCGCGGGGATCCGGACGGCTCGTCCCGTTTCCCCCGACGGGACGCGGGGCCTGGGCGGGTGAAGGTGTCTCTTTGTGTGCCTCATGTCCCCCCTCTTCACGCCCCGCTTCGTCCTTCCCCATCCAGCCGCAGAGAAATCCCTGCTGAGGGACTCGTCCCCCGCCTCGGGCACCGACCGGGACTCCCCGGAGCCGCTGCTGAAGGCGGAGGGGGAGCAGAAGGAGCTGGACTCCAAGAGCCCCGACGAGATCGTCCTGGAGGAGAGCGACTCGGAGGAGGCGAAGAAGGAGGGAGGCGCGGAGGACTGGAAGAAGCGGGAGGAGAGCCCCGAGAAGAAGCCGTGCCGCAAGAAGAAGACGCGCACGGTGTTCAGCCGCTCGCAGGTCTTCCAGCTGGAGTCCACCTTCGACATGAAGCGCTACCTGAGCAGCTCGGAGCGCGCCGGCCTGGCCGCCTCGCTGCACCTGACAGAGACCCAGGTGAAGATTTGGTTCCAGAACCGCCGCAACAAGTGGAAGCGGCAGCTGGCGGCCGAGCTGGAGGCGGCCAACCTGAGCCACGCGGCCGCGCAGCGCATCGTGCGCGTCCCCATCCTCTACCACGAGAACTCGGGCGCGGAGGGGGGCGCGGGGGGCGGCGGAGCCCCCGGCACGCAGCCCCTGCTCACCTTCCCTCACCCCGTCTATTACTCGCACCCCGTGGTCACCTCCGTGCCGCTGCTGCGGCCCGTCTGAGCCCGGCCGCCGCTGCGCGGAGGGGCGCGGAGAGGCGCGCAAGGCACCCGGCCGCTTGTAAGTACTGCAGCCCCCCGTGCGAGGCACCCGGCCCGCGTCTGCGGAGCGCGGGGGACACGAGTGCGGGGCTGGGGGGACCCCTCGGCGGGTGGTGGTAGGAGGAAAGTCGCGGAAATTTAGGAGGAAAACAAAAAAAGAAAAAAAAAAAAAACAAACAAAAAAGAAAAAAAAAAAAAGGAAATAAAAATGTGTGGGGGGAGGGAAACGAAAATGAGGAAAATGAAAGCGGGGACTTGTAGAGAACCCTGGAGCTGTCACACCTTTTGTAAACGTGGATGAAAACCGCGATGGTCTCTCTCTCTCTCTCTCTCTGTGGCTTTAGTTTTATTTTTGTAAAAAAAAAAAAAAAAAAAGAAAGAAAAAGAAAAAAAAAAAAAGAAAAAAGAAAAAAGTGGGGAAAAAAGGATAGTAATAAAATAAAACGAATGGTCCCAGGCCACTCCTCGAGATTTGCCAAACGCTAACGGGAAGCTGAGTTTCTGTTCCTTTCGGATCTCTCCTTCTGCCTCCAAATAATTGTTCAGGCTCCTGATCCTGTCGTGACTCAAACTTCATCGACCACGGCTTTTCATTTAAGCAGACCTTTGCCTCTTTGCTTGCCCACGTTTTGTACCTTTCGGTTTCTGCCATGAGACTTTCACGAGCAAGAAATACAGCCTCAAAGTGAACGGTTAAATACACTCGCACGCTTTGAGTGACCCTTATTTATTATCGTTTACTTAGACATTTTTAATTCTTGTTTATAATTCTTGTTTTCCTAGTTGTCGGGTTGTTTCGGGTTTTTTTCCTTGTAAAGTAATTTCGGTATCTGGGGGGGGGAAAAAATCTGTGCCCTTTTGCTTTCTTTTGTAATACTAATTATTATTATTATTATTATTATTAATATTATTGTACTTTTGAACTGTGCAATATTGTACGACGATTCATAAAGCACTGCTTTTATTTGAATGGTGAGGAAAGGGTTTTTAGCATTGTAAAGTTGCGTTTCTTCATGTTGTGCAAAATGAAATAAAAAAGAATTAAAAGCAAAGGAAAGTGAGAAGAGAGGAGCAGGGCATGGGAATTAGCATCGGCCCGGCTTGTGCGAATAAATAAGGGAGATTCGGTGAGCTGGGCGCTTTAAGTGAAGGACAATCAACTTTAGGGTAATTTTAATTTATTTGATATGATGTACAGTTTTCTTCTAAAGTCCATTGAGTATGTGGATTTTAATAGGCAGAAATCAAGTGAGGAGTGGACACCTCTAGTCTCTCTCTGTCTTAGTGTCTGCTCACCTGTTGTCTGACAATTGTTTGCTGTCTTCCCAAGGGTTTGGGTTGGTTGGTTTCTTTTCTTTGTTCGATTTTAAATTTTGTTTTCCAATTTCGGTTGTACCCTCTGCCCTCTCGCTTTCTGTTAGGGATCGGTCCTATTTTTAAAACAGCCTATATTGTTATAAACTTAATGTTGTGGTGCAAAAAAAAAAAAAAAAAATCAATAAAACCCGTTCCTTATCATTTTTAAAGTGTGGTTTCGGGCGAAAAAAAAAATTTTAAAAAGCAGATAAATAAACAACAGCATGGGGGGAAAAAATGTAGAAACAACGAAACAAACAACCCAAGGGTTGCGTGTGAGCTCCGGGGCTGCGGGCAGGGCACGGAGCCGATCCCGCCGGGGTTCCCTCCTTGGAGCGGGGATGCAGAGGGAAGGGGACGGGCGGAGGGAAGGGGATGGGCAGCCGGTGCCCGGCTCACCCCGAGCGGGGGTCGCAGGGCTGGGAGGGGGCAGCGGGGGGGTCCCTGCCCACGGGAGCGCCGCCTCCCTCGCCGAGGGCTTCCCCCGAACTCCGGCCGCCCCTTCCCCTGCGCCCCCGGTGCTGCCCCTGCCGCCCCTCGCCCCCTCCTCCGCCGGGGCTGCCGCAGGGTGTCCGAGCCCTGTGCCCACGGCCGGGGCCGCCACGCGTGTTCGAAGGCCCGGCAGGGTTTATTTGGAGATAGGATCGCCCTCCGCTTGCCGCAGATTGGCCCGAATCGACGTGTTGATAGCGCCGAGGGCAGGATTTGGGGCCAAAGAAATCAAAATAAAACTCAGCCTTGCGAAAAGATAATCCCGCGGTTTCTTTTCGTTTGGGATAAAAACCCTGGCAATGGGTCGTAAATGAAAAATAAACAGAGTTTCGGGGTCAAAATGCGGTGCTGGCTGTGTCGCCTACAAACAGAGCGATGCCTTTGCTGTTTGCAGTACCAACTTTGGGACAAGTCGCTTGCAGCCCATTAAAAATATTGTTGTCATAGTAAATACGTCTTTCCATTTTACAGCGCGGCAGCACGATGTTATCAAACGGCAAGGAAAAAAAGCTCATTTATTTCTGGTCAGTGCTCAGAAAACGATTCCGGACCCTCCTGGCCCTTTTCCAGCAGAGGAAGGAGCCGATGGAACCAGCGCGGCCCCGGCCCCGCTGCGC